>NW_026576080.1:95000-115000 GCF_028641065.1 Leucoraja erinaceus | reverse complement strand
GGAGGCCATTCGACCCTTCCAGCCAGCACCGCCATTCAATGTGATCATGGCTGATCATCCCCAATCAGTACCCCGTTCCTGCCTTCTCCCCATATCCCCTGACTCCGCTATCTTTACTAGCTCTCTCTGGAAAGTATCCAGAGAACCGGCCTCCACCGCCCTCTGAGGCAGAGAATTCCACAAACTCACAACTCTCTGTGAAAAAAAGTGTTTCCTCGTCTCCGTTCTAAATGGCTTACCCCTTATTCTTAAACTGTGGCCCCTGGTTCTGGACTCTCCCAACATCGGGAACATGTTTCCTGCCTCTGCGGGTGCTCAAATCTTAACAATCTTATATGTTTCAATGAGATATCCTCTCAACCTTCTAAACCCCAGAGTGTACAAGCCCAGCTGTTCCATTCTCTCAGCATATGACAGTCCTGCCATCCCGGGAATTAACCTTGTAAAACCTACGCTGCAAACTCCCTCAATAGCAAGAATGTCCTTCCTCAAATTAGGGGACCAAAACTGCACACAATACTCCAGGTGTGGTCTCACTAGGGCCCTGTACAACTGCAGAAGGACCTCTTTGCTCCTATACTCAACTCCTCTTGTTATAAAGGCCCACATGCCATTCGCTTTCTTCACTGCCTGCTGTACCTGCATGCTTACTTTCATAGACTGATGAACAAGGACCCCCCAGATCTCTTTGTACTTCCCCTTTTCCCAACTTGACGCCATTTAGATAGTAATCTGCCTTCCTGTTTTTGCCACCAAAGTGGATAACCTCACATTTATCCGCATTAAACTTCATCTGCCATGCATCTGCCCACTCCCTCAACCTGGGCGTATCCCACTAGTCACGGGATCAGTCCGAGTCAGCATGGATTTACGAAGGGGAAATCATGCTTGAAATCTTCTGGAATTTTTTTGAAGATGTAACTAGGAAAATGGACAAGGGTGAGCCAGTGGATGTAATGTACTTTCAGAAAGCATTTGATTACATTAGCATTAATGTAACATTAAGTTAATGTAAAATTAAGGTAACATTAGCAAATTTGCAGATGACACAAAGCTGGGTGGCAGTGTGCACTGTGAGGAGGATGCTATGAGAATGCAGGGTGACTTGGACAGGTTGGGGGAGTGGGCAGATGCAGTTTAATGTAGATAATGTGAGGTTATCCACTTTGGTGGCAAAAACAGGAAGGCAGATTACTATCTAGATGGCGTCAAGTTGGGAAAAGGGGAAGTACAACGGGATCTGGGTGTCCTTGTTCATCAGTCTATGAACGTAAGCATGCAGGTACAGCAGGCAGTGAAGAAAGTGAATGGCATGTTAGCCTTTATAACAAGAGGAATCGAATATAGGAGCTTGTATACACAGGAATTTAGGATGAGAGGGGATCTTATTGAAACATATAAGATTATGAAGGGATGGAAATACTAGAAGCAGGAAACATGTTCCTGATGTTGGGGGAGTCCAGAACCAGGGGCCACAGTTTAGAATAAGGGGTAGGCCATTTAGAACGGAGACGGGGAAAAGCCTTTTCACCCAGATAGTTGTGAGTCTGTGGAATTCTCTGCCTCAGAAGACATTAGAGGCCAATTATCTGGGTGCTTTCAAGATAGCTTGATCGGGCTCTTAAAGATAGCGGAGTCAGGGGATATGGGGAGAAGGCAGGAACGGGGTACTGATTGTGGATGATCAGCCATGATCACAGTGAATGGCGGTGCTGGCTCGAAGGGCCGAATGGCCTACTCCTGCACCTGTTGTCTATTGTCTATTGTAACTGGTGTGAGACTGAGGCTCCTTCCTGTAATGGGCTGAGCAACCAGGGTCTGAAGAAGGGTTTCGACCCGAAATGTCACCGATTCTCTCTCCAAAGATGCTGCCTGTCCCGCTGAGTTATTCCAGCACTTTGTGTCTGTCTTTGGAATAGCCGCTGTCTGATGAGAGACAGTTAATTGATAAACTGATATTAATGTGAGAACTTGTGTTATGCAAAGCTGACATCAAGGCGGTGACAACGGCAGAGAGACAGACGGTGAGTGGGAAAGAGCGGCTCATAGACGAGAGAGTAGGCTGGAGGATCAGCAGGAGACGACACATACATCGTGTCATGGGTTAGGCTACTGTGGGACACGGATCAGCAACACGGCTGCAGTGCAGGCACATGCAATGTGCAATCGACAATAGGTGCAGGAGTAGGCCATTCAGCCCTTTTAGCCAGCACTGTGATCATGGCTGATCATCCCCCCATCTTAACGTCTTTAACATCAAGGACTTGCATTTGGAAAGTCATGAGTTCTAGGAATTAAATTAGGCCATTCGGCCCATCAAGTCTACTCCACCATTCAATCAAGGCTGATCTATCTCTCCCTCCTAACCCCATTCTCTTGTCTCTTGTACTCGCTAGAATTTAGAAGATTGAGGGGGGATCTTATAGAAACTTACAAAATTCTTAAGGGGTTGGACAGACTAGATGCAGGAAGATTGTTCCCGATGTTGAAGAAGTCCAGGACAAGGGGTCACAGCTTAAGGATAAGGGGTAAATATTTTAGGACTGAGATGAGAAAAACATTTTTCACACAGAGAGTGGTGGATCTGTGGAATTCTCTGCCACAGAAGGTAGTTGAGGCCAGTTCATTGGCTATATTTAAGAGGGAGTTAGATGTGGCCCTTGTGGCTAAAGGGATCTGGGGGTATGGAGAGAAGGCAGGTACGGGATACTGAGTTGGATGATCAGCCATGATCATATTGAATGGCGGTGCAGGCTCGAAGGGCCGAATGGCCTACTCCTGCACCTAATGTCTATGTTTCTATGACACCCACACATTATAGTTCAATGTGGTTTATCTGTCAGATATGCAACTGCCCGCGGAAGATCTTTCTGCATATATTCCCCATGCTGGCACCGCCATCTACAATCCCTTTATTCAAATGGAACTCCATTTTGCTTCAATATCTGGTCGGCCTGTGCCTTCTCTCACGTTACTGGAGCAGTTCCCATGGACCGACACCCCTCCCCTCCCCTCCCCTCCCCTCTCCCTCCCCTCTCCCTCCCCCCCTCTCTCTCCTCTCCTCGGGTCCCTGAGTGGGACGGGGGGGGGGGGGGGGGGGTGTGGAACGGGTGAGGGGTGTGAGACAGGAGGGGGTGGGGGAGTGTTGGCCTAGGACAGGAGCGGAGCATTAGCCAGGGTAGCGGGTAGTGCCGCTGCCTCGTAGCTCCAGTGACCCGGGTTTGATCCTGACCTCAGCTGCTGTCTGTGTGGAGTTTGCACGATCTCCAAGTGCGGCTGCTTCGACCACCCCCGGGCCGCAGTGTTTTAACCGGCCCGTTCGCGGGGTTCGGTGAGCTGCGGGACTGTTTGTACCATCGCCCGGTGGGGTATCGCCTCAGCGCAGAGGGAGAGGAGGGAAGAGACTGCAACCCTAAGATTTTTGCCTCCACCACAGTGAGGAGGTGTTTGGAGGACTCACTGTGGTGGATGTTAATTTGTGTTTATTGTTGTTTATTATTGTATCATTGTATGTATGACTGCAGGCACGAAATTTCGTTCAGACCGTAAGGTCTGAATGACAATAAAGGAAATTCAATTCAGACACACACACACACAGACACACACACACACACAGACACAGACACACAGACACACACACATACACACACACACACACACACACACAGACACACACATAGAGATAGAGACACACACACACACACACACACACAGACACAGACACAGACACAGACACAGACACAGACACAGACACAGACAGAGGGCACATGCACAGAGACACACAGACAGAGACTCCCAGAGAGATACAGTGTGGAAACAGGCCCTCCGGCCCAACATGCCCACACCGGCCAACATGCCCCATCTACACTAGTCCCACCTGCTGGCGTTTGGCCCATATCCATCTAAACCTGCCGATCCATGTAAATGTTTCTTAAATGTTGGGATAGTCCCAGCCTCAACTACCTCCTCTGGCAGCTTGTTCCATACACCCACCGCCCTCTTGTGTGAAAACGTTACCCCTCAGATTCCTATTAAATCTTTTCCCCTTCACCTTAAACCCATGTCCTCTGGTCCTCGATTCCCCTACTCTGGACACGAGGCTCTGTGCGTCTACCCGATCTATTCCTCTCATGATTTTGTGATCTCCCGTGCTAGTGAGGGGGGGGGTAGGAGGAGGGGGAGGGGGAGGTGGAGGAGGTGGAGAAAGAGGGGGGAGGGGAGGAGGAGTGGAGGATGGAGGAGGAGGAGGAGGGGAGGGGGAGGGGGAAGAGGGGGGGGAGGGGGAGGAGGCGGGGGGAGGGGGAATTTTTGTAGGTGGAGTGGGTGAGGAGGGTTCGTGAGGGGGAGGAGGAGGGGCTTAGGGAGGCAGGAAGGGGCCATAGTTCCGTTGGGGCAGGGTTTTGAGGAGGGGGAGGAGGGAGAGGAGGGGGAGGGGGGAGGGAAAACAGTGTCCCTGCCTTTTATATATCATTCACCTCACTAAATATTTCAGTGGCGGTAGCTATTTATAGTCAGACAGCAAACACATCATTTTTCAACCGTCCAGTGGACGGAATTATCCAGTTACTGAACTTCATTCCCTTGCCTGCCAGCACGCCACAGAGTGTGGAGCCACGGAGCGCAGAGAGTTTGATTAAGATTTATCCCTGAGGAAATTAGTGTGGATATTCCTCGATTACACAATAATGGAGAGGGAGCTTCACTCTGTGCCTGACCCCGGGGGGTGTGTGTGATTAGTGTGCAGAGAAAGTGCAGATAGAAAAGTGCGAGGGCTGCAATGTGGTTGGTTGGAAGATCAGGAGCTTATGGGAGGATCGTTCAGTCGCCTGATAACCGCGGGGAAGAAGCCGTTCCTGAATCTGGTGGTGCGCGAGGTTAATTCAAGCTTCTGTACCCATCTGCCCGACCGGGAGAGGGGAGAGAGAGGGGATGACGCGGGGTGTGTAGTGGTCCTTGATGAGGGTGAGGGCTGCTTTTACCGAGGCAGCGATGAAGTGTAGATGGAGTCAGTGACTGGGGGGTGGTGGTGTGGTGTGTGTGGACTGGGGCTCATCTACAATGGTGGGGAGTGTGTGGTCTGTGTGGGACTGGGCTACATCTACAATGGTGGGGAGTGTGGTGTGTGTGGGACTGGGCTACATCTACAATGGCGGAGTGTGGTGTGTGGTGTGGGACTGCGGGCTACCATCTACAATGGTGGGGGAGTGTGCGTGTGGGTGGGGACGGGGCTACAATCTACAATGGTGGGGAGTGTGGTTCTGTGTGGGACTGGGCTACATCTTACAATGGTGGGGAGGTGGTGTGGGTGGGACTGGGCTACATGTACAATGGTGGGGAGTGTGGTGTGTGTGGGGACTGGGCTACATCTACAATGGTGGGGAGTGTGGTGTGGTGATGGACTGGGCTACATCTGCAATGGTGGGGAGTATTATGGTGGGGTGGGACTGGGCTACATCTACAATGGTGGGGAGTGTGGTTATGTGTGGGACTGGGCTACATATCTACAATGGTGGGGAGTGTGGTGTGTGTGGGACTGGGCTACATCTACAATGGTGGGGAGTGTGGTGTGTGTGTGGGACTGGGCTACATCTACAATGGTGGGGAGTGTGGTGTGTGTGGGACTGGGCTACATCTACAATGGTGGGGAGTGTGGTCTGTGTGGGACTGGGCTACATCTACAATGGTGGGGAGCCTGGTCTGTGTGGGACTGGGCTACATCTCACAATGGTGGGGAGTGTGGTGTGGGTGTGGGACTGGGCTACATCTACAATGGTGGGGAGTGTGGGTGTGTGTGGGACTGGGCTACATCTACAATGGTGGGGAGTGTGGTGTGGGTGTGGACTGGGCTTACATCTACAATGGTTGCATGTGGACATAGGCTAGACCAACATGGGGAGTGTGGTGTGTGTGTGGGACTGGGCTACATCTACAATGGTGGGGAGTGTGGTGTGTGTGAGGGGACTGGGCTACATCTGCAATGGTTGGGAGTATGGTGTGTGTGGACCTGGGCTACATCTACAATGGTGGGGAGTGTGGTGTGTGTGGGACTGGGCTACATCTCTGGAGGTGGGGAGTGTGGTTCTGTGTGGGACTGGGCTACATCTACAATGGTGGGGAGGTGTGGTGTGGGTAGGGACTGGACTACATCACAATGGTGGGGAGTGTGAGGATGGGTGCAGGCTACTTACATCTACAATGGTGGGGAGTGTGGTGTGTGTGGGGACTGGGCTACATCTACAATGGTGGGGAGTGTGGTGCTTGTGTGGGACTGGGCTCCATCTACAAGGTGGGGAGTGTGTTTTGGCCCTGTGATGGACTGGGCCACATCTACAATGGTGGGGAGTGATCATGTTGTGTGGGACTGGGCTACATCTACAATGGTGGGGAGTGTGGTGTGTGGTGGGACTGGGCTAGCATCTACAATGGTGGGGAGTGTGGTGTGTGTGGCCGGACTGGGATACATCTTTCCAACTCTCTGAATCCTTCCCCCACGCCAGTCATTGTACTAAAGTTTTGCTGATTTTCAGGTTTGTATCCACTTGTTAGCCCTTCCATCTGCACAGCCATTCAATGGATCATTGTGAGCTCCGACTTATCCCTACCTTCTTCTCATTGCTACCCCCCTGATCCCCTTGCCCCTTTTACAATCCCTTTCATTAATTTGTCTTTGTGCTTCTTCATGTAGGAGTTCCATAGAACCATCTCAGGTGCAGGAGTAGGCTTCCTCATCGGCCCTTCGAGCCAGCACCACCATTCAAGGTGATCATGTCCTGATCATCCCTAAATCAGAACCCCATCCCTACTTTTTCCTGTCCCATGACACAAATTTGCTGGAGGACTCAGCATATCCCCTCTCAGCATCTTCTGGAGAGGAGGAATTGGTGACAGTTTTGGGCCGATCCTTTCTTCTCTTGTTTCCCTCTTTCCTCAGACTCAGTCTGGTGAAGGTCCTGCACTGAAAACGTGCAATACCCATTCCTTCTCTCCCCGAGCGTTTGCCTGATCTGCTGAGTTACTCCAGCATTTAGTGTCTATCTTTAGTGTAAACCAGCATCTGCAGTTCCTTCCTGCGCTGAGGGTGCAGGCAGCTTACCACATGGGGGGGTGGCTCGCTGGTGGAGCGGTAGAGCTGCTGCCTGACTACGGGTGCTGTCTGTGTGGAGTTTGCACGTTCTCCCCCTGATCGCGTGGGTTTTCTCCAGGGTCTTCGGTTTCCTCCCACACTCCATAGACGTGCTGGTTTGTAGGTTAATTGGCTTCGTGTAAATGTAAATTGTCCCCAGTGTGTGTAGGATAGTGTGAGTATGCGGGGATCGCTGGTCGGCGCGGACTTGGTGGGCCAAAGGGCCTGTTTACGCGCTGTATCTGTAAACTACTCAGGTGAGGGTGAATTACAGGGCGATGGGACACGCAGTAGGTTAGTGGGTCGCCCTGTCCCAGCCTCGGAGGGGGGGACAAACTCCAGCCACCTGGAGATCTGGCTGTGTAAACAGCTGGGCAACCTGCAACATCTGGATTAAACTCTTGATGTAAACACTAGCTCAGAGCTAACGACTGTGGAGATTTAGCCAATGTTTACTTTCATAGGATACTGGGCCAGTGAGCAACATCTGGGCAACAAGCCCAAGACTTCACTGCAACATCTGGTGGAGACGTCCTCCAGTGAACTGCAAGAGTCTGTCATTCCACACACGCTCCCATCACCACCTCACCAGGGCTCAGGCTGGTGGTCAGAACATAGGCAATAGTCTAGCTGTGACGCCACTCTCAGGTAACTCCTAGACCCCTCTCCTTCTCTCCTCAGTCCCGGCTGCCTTAGGCCAGTCTGGGCTCAGCGCTGGTCTATAGCTCTCTCCACACTTGACTCTGCCTGCCCAATCGCTCCATACAGCTTAACACACAGTGCTGGAGTAACTCAGCGGGTCAGGCAGCATCTGTGGAGAACATGGATAGGTGACGTTTCACAGAGTGCTGGAGTAACTCAGCGGGTCAGGCAGCATCTGTGGAGAACATGGATAGGTGACGTTTCACAGAGTGCTGGAGTAACTCAGCGGGTCAGGCAGCATCTGTGGAGAACATGGATAGGGGACGTTTCACACAGTGCTGGAGTAACTCAGCGAGGTGCAGCAGCATCTATGGAGCTAAGGAAATAGGTAACGTTTCGGGTCGAAACCCTTCCGGGTTTCGGCCCGAAACGTTGCCTATTTCCAGAAGGGTTTCGGTCCGAAACGTTGCCTATTTCCTTTGCTCCATAGATGCTGCTGCACCATAACTCAGCGGGTCAGGCAGCATCTGTGGAGAACAAGGATAGGTGACGTTTCACAGAGTGCTGGAGTAACTCAGCGGGTCAGGCAGCATCTGTGGAGAACATGGATAGGTGACGTTTCACAGAGTGCTGGAGTAACTCAGCGGGTCAGGCAGCATCTGTGATGGGAATGGGCAGACGACGTTATGGGTCTGGATCCTTGTGGAGCCTGTAATCCGGGCGTCATTCTGACAACCCCCCCCCCCCCCCCCACCCTTTCTGTGATGGGGAGACCAGACGTACACAGGGCAGCGTGGCAGTAAAGAACAGATGATGGTGCTTTGACTGAGTAATGTGATATAAACTAATGGTGAGGCTGGGACGTGGCTGAGGGGCCAGGGAAACGGCCAAAGCCAAGGCAGGATGTTGCTCTGGGCTGTCGGCTGTTGTGTGCCTCTGATGTTAACATCAGCATAGCAACCATGGCCATTGCCGCTGCTACCTGTGGCCAATCTTGAGCCGTTGCCCGTCCTGTGTTATCCGTCTTGCAGCTTGCAGCATGCAGCATACAAATGCCAAGTGACCCAGGGTGAATTGCTGGACACAGTGACTGTGGCAGGCTCATCCTCTCTTCCCCCACCGCCTGACTGCCGTGATGGAGTGAAGCCACAGCCAGCCAACTCTCCCGAGCTCGCCACTAATGGGCAGTCTGTCTCAGCGTTCAGTCATTGCCACAGCTCCATGCTGGCAAAGCCCCTCCCCTCTCCTCAACTCCACCAGGCAGATAGACAATAGTTGTAGGAGTTGGCCATTCGGCCCTTCGAGCCAGCACCGCCATTCAATGAGATCATGGCTGAACATCCACAATCAGTACCCCGTTCCTGCCTTCTTCCCATATCCCCTGACTCCGCTATCTTTAAGAGCCTTATCTAGCTCTCTCTTGAAAGTATCCAGAGAACCTGCCTCCACTGCCCTCTGAGTCAGAGAATTCCACAGACTCACAACTCTGTGTAAAAAGGTATTTCCTCGTCTCCGTTCTAAATAGCTTACCCCTTATTCTTAAACTGTGGCCTCTGGTTCTGTTCTCACCCAACATCGGGAACATATTTCCTGCCTCTAGCGTGTCCAAACCCTTAATAATCTTATATGTTTCAATGAGATACCCTCTCATCCTTCTAAACTCCAGAGTGTACAAGCCCAGCTGCTGCATTCTCTCAGCATATGACAGTCCCGCCATCCCGGGAATTAACCTGGTGAACCTACGCTGCACTCCCTCAATAGCAAGAATGTCCTTCCTCAAATGGATGACAGTGGGTCCCAGATGGGGAGGGGAGGGGATGGATGAACAAAATCATGAGCAGAATAGATCGGGTAGACACAATGAAACTCATGCCCAGATTAGGGGGATCGAGAACCAGAGGACTTGGGTTCGAGGTTAAGAGGGGAATATAATTACTGGAAACCTGCACGTCACGGTGGTGCAGCGGGTAGAGCTGCTGCCTCACAGCGCCAGGGACCCGGGTTCCATCCTGACTACGGGTGCTGTCTGTACGGAGTTTGCACGTTCTCCACGTGACCTGCGTGGGTTTTCTTTAAGATCTTCGGTTTCCTCCCACCCTCTAAAGACGTGCAGGTTTGTAGGTTAATTGGCTTGGTGTAATTGTAAATTGTCCCCGGTGTGTGTAGGATAGTGTTAGTGTGCGGGGATCGCTGGTCGGCACGGACTCGGTGGGCCGAAGGGCCTGTTTCAGTGCTGTATCTCTAAACTAAACTAAACTAATCTGAGGGGTAGCTTTTCCACACAGAGTGTGGTGGGTGTATGGAACGAGCTGCCAGAGGAGGTAGTTGAGGCTGGGACTATCACAACATTTAAGAGACATTTAGACAGGTACATGGGTAGGACAGGTTTAGAGGGATATGGGCCAAACGCAGGCAGGTGGGGGACTAGTGTAGATGGGGCATGTTGGTCGGTGTGGGCAAGTTGGGCCGAATCAAGTTGGCCACTCTGTATCACTCTGTGACTCTGTGAACAAGGTGAGAGGTGAAGTGGGTGGCCAGGTGAGTGAATGAGTGAGGGACAGGTGCAGGGGGATGTAGGTAGATCACCTGCAATTGGAGAATTCAATCATCGTACAATGAATAAGGAGTAAGCCATTTAGAACGGTGACGAGGAAACACTTTTTCTCACAGAGAGTGGTGTGTGGAATTCTCTGCCTCAGAGGGCGGTGGAGGCCGGTTCTCTGGATACGTTCAAGAGAGAGCTAGATAGGGCTCTTAAAGATAGCGGAGTCAGGGGATATGGGGAGAAGGCAGGAACGGGGTACTGATTGGGGATGATCAGCCATGATCACATTGAATGGCGGTGCTGGCTCGAAGGGCCGAATGGCCTACTCCTGCACCTGTTGTCTATTGTACCATTTGATTGTGAGCTACCCGACTATATTGATCTTCCAATTTGTATTTGTGGTCTCTCTGTAGCGTTGGTATAAAGGGTCAGCATAGAGTTTGTGTGCGGAAGGGCCAGTATATGTGTAGCAAGAGACAAAGATATAGTTGTGGTTGTTCTTTCTATTCCAGTGCTACATTTGTACAGATACACACTCTGGTTTTGAAGCATTTGCTGTGTAGTGAGGAAGGAGCTGCTGGCTGACCACGGCCAAGTGCCGCAGGGGCTGGAGGTCAGGCGGGCGAGGCAGAGGCCAGGGTGTGGGTGGTGGGGAGATGGCGGCTGATTCCCGGCAGCCTCCCACGGCGTGGCGTGCCGTTCCCGACGGCGGCTGTCAGCTTGAGCACCTTCACCGTGGCTCTGGCACGGAGCAGCCGGTCTCTGGCGGCCAACGAGACGACAGTGCTGGCCGCAGCGTCCACAGCGTCCGCAGCCTGGCCCCCCGCCTGGACCGCCAGCTCTCTGTGTGGGCACAGGGACACGGCTTGGTCAGTCAGCGGCTCGAGGTACAGTACCCTCACCCCGAGAGGAACCCCCCCCCCCACCCACACAACGAGCGAACTCCCCCACGAGGTAAACCTCCCCCCCCAAAGGAAAACCTCACACCCCCCTCCCCGGGGAAACCTCCCTCAACCCCACCCCCCTAAAAAGCTTTACTACCCCCACACCTCACACCCCCCCCCCCCCACCCCACTCCCCCCCTCCCCTCTTCACACCCCCCCCTCCCACTCCCCCCCCCCCCCCTCACCCCCCCTCCCCCTCACCCCCCCCCCTCACACGCCCCCCCTCCCCTCCTCACGCCCCCCCCCCCTCCCCCACCCCACCCCCCTCCTCACACTCCCCCCCCCTCCCCCTCCTCACACCCCCCCCCCCCCCTCACCCCCCCCCCCCCCTCCTCACCCCCTCACCTTCCCTCCCATCCCCACCCCCCACCCCCCCACCGTAACCCTCCCCCCCCCCACCCCCCCCACCTCCCCCCCCCCCAGATCTCCCATCTCTCTGTTCTTATCTCATGTTTCCCATGAGAGGCCAAATGCTGGATAAAGGTGAAGCTATACTCCAGGGAGAAACACACCGTGCTGCTTCAGTCTGAAGAAGGGTGTCGACCCGAAACGTTGCCTATGTCCTTTGCTCCACAGTTGCTGGCTGCCTCACCCGCTGAGTTTCCCCAGCACTTCTGTCTCCCTTGCTGCCTTATAACTCGGGTCAGCCTGCATTATATGCCGTTCTGATCGCCCATTACAGAAAGGATCTCGAGGCTTTGGAGAGGGTTTAGATGAGGTTTAGCAGAAAGCTAGCTGGATTAGTTGTAAGGAGAGGCTGGAGAAACTTGAATTAGCGGGGGCTGGGGGGATGCCTATAGAAGTGGAGACATCTAGATAAGGTAGACACTCACAACCTTTTCCCAGGGCAGCAGAAGGTTTCTCCATAAAGCTTTTCACTGTACCTAAGCACACTTGACAAAACCCTAATCTAAAACCGACACTAACCCTGACCCAGCCCAACCCTAACCCCACCCCTCCCCACCAACCCTAACCCTAACCTGACCCAGCCCAACCCTAACCCTAACCTGACCCCCCACCCAACCCTAACCTAACCCTAGCCCTAACCTAACCCCAACCAAAACCATACCTACCCCTAACCTGACCCAGCCCAACCCCCTAACCCCACCCATCCCCCAACCCAACCCCCCAACCCCCACCCTACCCCAACCCCACCCCCACCCCCCTCACCCCAAACCCAACCCCACCTAAACCAACACTAGCCCTAGGTAGACAAAAATGCTGGAGAAACTCAGTGGGTGAGGCAGCATCTATGGAGCGAAGGAATAGGTGGTGTTTCGGGTCGAGACCCTTCTTCAGACTGCACTCGACCCGATATGTCAGCTATAGACGCTGCCTCACCCGCTGAGTTTCTCCAGCATTTTTGTCTACCTTTGATTTTCCCAGCATCTGCAGTTCCTTCTTAAACAAACCCTAACCTAACACAGCTCAACCTAACACAACCCCAATCCAACCCCAAACCCTGACCCCTACCCCCACAACCCCAACCCAATCCCACCCCAACCCTCACCCTACCCCCAACCCCAACCCTCACCCCAACCCCCCCCCCCACCCCCAACCACACCCCCCACCCACAATCCCACACCCCCACCCACACCCCCCACCCCTACCCCCACCCCAACACTAAACCAAAGTAAACGGTGCACCCACACCCCACCCAATGCCCTCACCTGTCCAGCATGTTGTCCATGATCTGCCCCTTCACCAGGCTGGCGTGCAGTTTGATGTTCCTGGCCATCTGCAGCTTCTGCTGCCGCACAAGTTCGTTCTGCTCCCTGATCTGCCTCTTGAGCGAGGTGTGTGCCATCATGGTGTAACGACAGTTGAACTCCCTGGTGGATTGCTGCTCCATGGCCCGCTGGTGCCTGTCCTCCATGGACACAGCGTTGTTATGGCGGAGCTGCCTCAGGGACTCCACACGCTCCACCTGTCGCCTCAGGATGGCCTGCTCACCGCGGGCCCTGTCCTCCCGGCGCTGCATCAGTGGCCTGGCCATTCTCAGCTCCGCCTGGCCCTGCTGCTGGCAGCGAGCCTGGTCCTCGGCTGCCTTCTGCCGGCGGGTGCGATCATCGCGTACACGCTGCCTGGCCGCTCCTCTCCCGCTCGCTGTAGGCCCGCTGGATGGCAGCAAAGGGTGCCAGGCTGACACAGCCAAAGGACTTGGCGTAGAGCCGGGTGCCCACACTGACCGGCGGGCGGTAGGTGAAGCTGGGCTGGGGCCGGTCCTTGCCCATCTGGTGCAGCTGCTGGATGCCCTGACGCACGTCCTGCCCTGATACCCAGTGGGTGAGCAGCACCTCGCGGGCACGGTTAGGCTGCTGCAGGATGTGGCACGGGTGACTGTGGCCTCACCTGTCCTCAGCTCCTGCTCCTCATCCTCATCCTGATCCTCGTCCATCCCGAGCCAAACCCAGGCTGGCGTGCAGTTTGATGTTCCTGGCCATCTGCAAGCTTCTGCTGCCGCAAAGGGTTCGTTCTTGTCCCTGATCTGCCTCTTGAGCGAGGTATGTGCCATCATCTGTGTAACGACAGTTGAACTCCCTGGTGGGATTGCTGTTCCATGGCCCGCTGGTGCCTGTCCTCCATGGACACAGCGTTGTTATGGCGGAGCTGCCTCAGGGAGTTTTCACACACGCTCCACCTGTCGCCTCAGGATGGCCTGCTCACCGCGGGCCCTGTCCTCTCGGCGCTGCATCAGTGGCCTGGCCATTCTCAGCTCCGCCTGGCCCTGCTGCTGGCAGCGAGCCTGGTCTCTCGGCTGCCTTCTGCCGGATAGGTGACGTTTCACAGAGTGCGTAACTCACGCTGCCTGGCCGCATCTCTGGAGAACATCGATAGGTGAGGCACCGCTGGCTGGCAGCAAAGGGTGCCAGGCAGACATGGAGCATGGATAGGGACTTGGCACAGAGTGTGGAGCCCACACTGACGGGTCAGGGGCGGTATGGAGTGGAAGGGGCGTTTCACCGAGTCCTTGAGTAATCAGCGGGTCAGGCAGCATCTGCTGGATGCCCTGGAGGCACGTCCTGCCCTGATACCCAGTGGGTGAGCAGCACCTCGCGGGCACGGTTAGGCTGCTGCAGGATGTGGCACGGCTTGACTGTGGCTTCACTCACATCCTCCTCCTGCTCCTGCTCCTCATCCTCATCCTCATCCTCGTCCATCCACGAGCCAAATCCCAACACACCTGCACACACAGACAAACTCAAAGGGCGAACGTCGTAAAGCTGCAAAGGGTGCAGAGATAGACACAGAGTGCTGGAGTAACTCAGCGGGTCAGGCAGCATCTGTGGAGAACATGGATAGGTGACGTTTCACAGAGTGCTGGAGTAACCCAGCGGGTCAGGCAGCATCTGTGGAGAACATGGATAGGTGACGTTTCACAGAGTGCTGGAGTAACTCAGAGGGTCAGGCAGCATCTGTGGAGAACATGGATAGGTGACGTTTCACAGAGTGCTGGAGTAACTCAGCGGGTCAGGCAGCATCTGTGGAGAACATGGATAGGTGACGTTTCACAGAGTGCTGGAGTAACCCAGAGGGTCAGGCAGCATCTGTGGAGAACATGGATAGGTGACGTTTCACAGAGTGCTGGAGTAACCCAGAGGGTCAGGCAGCATCTGTGGAGAACATGGATAGGTGACGTTTCACAGAGTGCTGGAGTAACCCAGAGGGTCAGGCAGCATCTGTGGAGAACATGGATAGGTGACGTTTCACAGAGTGCTGGAGTAACTCAGCGGGTCAGGCAGCATCTGTGGAGAACATGGATAGGTGACGTTTCACACAGTGCTGGAGTAACTCAGAGGGTCAGGCAGCATCTGTGGAGCTAAGGAAATAGGCAACGTTTCAGGCCGAAACCCGTAAGGGTTTCGGCCCAAAACGTTGCCTATTTCCAGAAGGATTTCGGCCCGAAACGTTGCCTATTTCCTTAGCTCCATAGATGTTGCTGCACCATAACTCAGCGGGTCAGGCAGCATCTGTGGAGAACATGGATAGGTGACGTTTCACACAGTGCTGGAGTAGGAACTCAGAGGGTCAGGCATTATCTGTGGAGCTAAGGAAATAGGCAACGTTTCAGGCCGAAAGAGAGAGGTGAATAAGTTTCGGCCCAAAACGTTTATTCTATTTCCAGAAGGATTAAGGGGGGCCCGAAAGTTGCCTCTTTCCTTAGCTCCATAGAGGGCTGCACCATAACTTGATAGGGGTCAAGCTTTTCCATCTTGGAGAATGGATAGGGACGTTTCACACAGTGCTGGAGTAACTCAGCGGGTCAGGCAGCATCTGTGGAGCTAAGGAAATAGGCAACGGGGGAGGCCTTTAACCAGTAAGGGTTTAGCGCCCAAAACGTTGAGCTTCCAGAAGGATTTCGGCCCGAAACGTTGCCTATTTCATTTAAAAATAAATGTTGATAGGCACCATGGACTCAGTGGGTCATGGGCAGGGTTCTGTGGAGTGCATGGATAGGTGGGACGTTTCACACAGGCTGGAAAAACTCAGAGGGTTCGGCATGGCATCTGTGGGGCCGGAAATAGGCAACGTTTCAGGCCGAAACCCGTAAGGGTTTCGGCCCAAAACGTTGCCTATTTCCAGAAGGATTTCGGCCCGAAATGTTGCCTATTTCCTTAGCTCCATAGATGATGCTGCTGCACCATAACTGAGTGGGTCAGGCAGCATCTGTGGAGAACATGGATAGGTGACGTTTCACAGAGTGCTGGAGTAACTCAGCGGGTCAGGCAACATCTGTGGAGAACATGGATAGGTGACGTTTCACAGAGTGCTGGAGTAACTCAGCGGGTCAGGCAGCATCTGTGGAGAACATGGATAGGTGACGTTTCACAGAGTGCTGGAGTAACTCAGCGGGTCAGGCAGCATCTGTGGAGAACATGGATAGGTGACGTTTCATAGAGTGCTGGAGTAACTCAGCGGGTCAGGCAGCATCTGTGGAGAACATGGATAGGTGACGTTTCACACAGTGCTGTCTCACTGCTCCCCCACTGTGCTACTGCAGCCATCAGCGTTTCCTCACATCTTTATTCCTTGGAGCGCAGGAAGTTGAGGGTGAATCTTATACTTTGTAAGTCCTTTACGGGCAGCATGGTGGTGCAGCGGGTAGAGCTGCTGCCTCACAGCGCCAGAGACCAGGGTTCGATCGTGACTACGGGTGCTGTCTGTACGGTGTTTGTACGTTCTCCCCGTGACCTGCGTGGGTTTTCTCCGGGTGCTCCGGTTTCCTCCCACACTCCAGAGATGTGCAGGTTTGTAGGTTAATTGGCTTGGAATAAATGTAAATTGTCCCTAATGTGTGGGAAAGTGTTAGTGTGCGGGGATCGCTGGTCGGTGCGGACTCGGTGGGCCAAAGCACCTGTTTCTGCGTTATATCTCTAAACTAAAGTAATAGGAGCAGAATTAGGCCATTCGGCCTATCGAGTACTACACTACTCAATCATGCTGATCTATCTCTGCCTCCTAACCCCATTCTCCTGCCTTCTCCCCTTAACCTCTGACACCCGCACTAATCAACAATCTATCTATCTCTGCCTTGAACATTTTATTTTAAAATATATAGTGTAGAGAATCATGAGGGCAATAGATAGGGTGAATGCATGGCCTTTTACCCAGGAGAACCAGAACAAAGTTTAAAAGGAATCTGAGGGGTAACTTTTCACACAGAGGGTGGTGGGTATGTGGAACGAGGTGCCGGACAGAGGTGGTAGTTGTGGCTGGGACTATCCTGGCAACATCCTCATAAATCTTTTCTGCACTCTTCCCAGCTTAACAGCGTCTTTCGTACAGCGGGGAAACCAGAACAGACATGGACATGGCCTGACTGATTTTGGGGAAGAATGGT
Organism: Leucoraja erinaceus; assembly: GCF_028641065.1. Classification (NCBI taxonomy): domain Eukaryota; kingdom Metazoa; phylum Chordata; class Chondrichthyes; order Rajiformes; family Rajidae; genus Leucoraja; species Leucoraja erinaceus. The sequence goes on along the minus strand of NW_026576080.1, from coordinate 97,904 downwards.
GGAATACAAAATGGGATTTTAAGTAGGGTGCACGTGGTATAAGAAATAAATTCCTCCTCATCGCCTTCCTAAAAGAATGTCCGTTGATGGATGTAGCAAATTGCAGAGAGGGATTGAAGGAGGAGTTGGGTGAATACTTACAAAATTCTTAAGGGGTTGGACAGGCTAGATGCAGGAAGATTGTTCCCGATGTTGGGGAAGTCCAGGACAAGGGGTCACAGCTTAAGGATAAGGGGGAAATCCTTTAAAACCGAGATGAGAAGAACTTTTTTCACACACAGAGTGGCGAATCTCTGGAACTCTCTGCCGCAGAGGCCAGTTCATTGGCTATATTTAAGAGGGAGTTAGATGTGGCCCTTGTGGCTAAGGGGATCAGGGGGTATGGAGAGAAGGCAGGTACGGGATACTGAGTTGGATGATCAGCCATGATCATATTGAATGGCGGTGCAGGCTCGAAGGGCAGAATGGCCTACTCCGGCACCTAATTTCTATGTTTTTCTATGTTTCTAAGACAAGATGAAGAGTTGTGGTTGTGGCAGTGAAGATCGTCACGCTGATACAAGAAGCATTGATTCACTGTTGACCACCCTCTGTCGTTGATGCTGGAATCTTGAGCAAAGACACAGAGTGCTGGAGGCAGCATCTGTGGAGGGAAATGGACCAGCCACGTTTCGGTTTGAAGAAGAGTCTCCACCCGAAACGTCGCTCCATAGATGCTGCCTAACCCGCTGAGTTTCTCCAGCTTTTTGTCTACTGTTGGTTGGAGACCCTTCTTCAGACTCGACGAGCAGTGTCTTGGTGAGACCACACCTGGAGTATTGCGTACAGTTTTGGTCTCCAAATCTGAGGAAGGACATTATTGCCATAGAGGGAGTGCAGAGATGGTTCACCAGACTGATTCCTGGGATGTCAGGACTGTCTTATGAAGAAAGACTGGATAGACTTGGTTTATACTCTCTAGAATTTAGGAGATTGAGAGGGGATCTTATAGAAACTTACAAAATTCTTAAGGGGTTGGACAGGCTAGATGCAGGAAGATTGTTCCCGATGTTAGGGAAGTCCAGGACAAGGGGTCACAGCTTAAGGATAAGGGGGAAATCCTTTAAAACCGAGATGAGAAGAACTTTTTTCACGCAGAGAGTGGTGAATCTCTGGAACTGTCTGCCACAGAGGGTAGTTGAGGCCAGTTCATTGGCTATATTTAAGAGGGAGTTAGATGTGGCCCTTGTGGCTAAGGGGATCAGGGGGTATGGAGAGAAGGCAGGTACGGGATACTGAGTTGGATGATCAGCCATGATCATATTGAATGGCGGTGCAGGCTCGAAGGGCCGAATGGCCTACTCCTGCACCTAATTTCTATGTTTCTATGTTTTTATGAAGGGTCCTGACCCAAAACATCAGCTGTCCATTCCCCTCTACAGATGCTGCCTGACCCGCAGAGTTCCTCCAGCACTTTGTGTTTTACTTGAAAGGCTAATGCTAGTGGTTAGAAAACAGACCATTCAGGCTATGTGGGATTGTATACCACAGCACAAACGATACCTTATTATCTAACTCGATGACGTCGCCAGCTCGGCTATTTATAAATAGAGTGAAAAACCGAGATCCCAGCATAGAATCAGCATTATTGCTGTACACAGTTCTGCTATATTCAGCAGCGCTGTACGGTCTGATCAGGCAAAGATCTGCTCTCAGGGAGGGCTGGGGAGAGCGAGCAGGCGCCAAGAGGCACAGACTCAAAGGTAAATAGTTTCCCATTCAAGATGAAGGCTCGGAATTCTTTCCGTCAGAAGGCTGTGAATATTTGGCCTTCTCTACCCCAGGGGGCGGTGAGCACTGAATCCTTAAGTGGATTCAAGAAAGACAGCTTTTCAACGGGAGGAGTGATCAAAGATTGTTATAGTTGAGTTTATTGTCACGTGTACTGTGGTAGAGTGAAAAGCTTTTGTTGTGTGCTAACCAGTCAGCGGGAAGACAAGAGATAGACACAAAATGCTGGAGTAACTCAGCGGGACAGGCAGCATCTCTGGAGAGAAGGAATGGGTGACGTTTCGGGTCGAGATCTCAACCCGAAATGTCACCTGTTCCTTCTCTCCAGAGATGCTGCCTGTCCCGCTGAGGTACTCCAGCTTTTTGTGTCTCTCTTCGGTTTAAACCAGCATCTGCAGTTCCTTTCTTCACAACAGAAAGACAATACATGATTACAATCGATCCATTTACAGTGCATAGATACATGATATGGGAATAGTGGTTCATGCTGGGTAGAGCCAGCAAAGTCCGATCAAGGATAATCCGAGGGTCACTAATGAGGTATATAGCAGTTCAGTAACGCTCTCTGATGCAGCAGAGGTGGGGAGATGATGGGATGAGATAATCTGATTAGTGCGGGTGTCAGGGGTTATGGGGAGAAGGCAGAAGAATGGGGTTAGGAGGGAGAGATAGATCAGCCATGATTGAATGGTGGAGTAGACTGGATGGGCCGAATGGCCTAATTCTGCTCCTATATACTTTTCACCTTAAGAACATCAATGTCAGGTTACAGGTGCTGAAGCCCACACACCTGCACCCATATCTAATCCACACACCTGCACCCATATCCACACCTGCACCCATATCCACACACCTGCACCCATATCCACACACCTGCACCCATATCCACACACCTGCACCCATATCCACACACCTGCACCCATATCCACACACCCTGCACCCATATCCACACACCTGCACCCATATCCACACACCTGCACCCATATCTACACACCTGCACCCATATCCACACACCTGCACCCATATCCACACACCTGCACCCATATCCACACACCTGCACCCATATCCACACACCTGCACCCATATCCACACACCTGCACCCATATCTACACACCTGCACCCATATCCACACAC
>NW_026576080.1:0-87500 GCF_028641065.1 Leucoraja erinaceus | reverse complement strand
TGAGACACTGCAGTATTTTGCGTCTATCTTTAGTGGTAAGGTTAGTTCCTGCACGCGTTGTGGAGAAAGATTCCGGTGATGGAACCAGTGTACGGTTTGGAACAAGGACAGTTTGATGCAACCAACAAAAGGGCAGACATGGCTTGCGACATGCCAGTTAAAAGATATTGGACAGGTATGTGGATGGGAAAGGTTTGGAGGGATATGGGCCAATGCAGGTCGATGGTACTAGCTCAGCTGGGGCATCTTGGTTGGTATACATAAGTTGGGCTGAAGGGCCTGTCGGCGTGCTGCATCACCCTATAACTCCAGGCTGGGTTGGAAATAAGGTCATAAGTGACAGGAGCAGAATTAGGCCATTCGGCCCATCAAGTCCACTCCACCATGACTGATCTATCTCTCCCTCCTAACCCCATTCTCCTGCCTTCTCCCCATAACCGCTGACACCCGCACTAATCAAGAATCTGTCCATCTCTGCCTTAAATATATCCACTGCCTTGTGGCCTCCACAGCCGTCTGTGGCAAAGAATCCCACAGATTCACCACCCTCTGGCTAAAGGAATTCCTCCTCATCTCCTTCCAAAAGGAATGTCCCTTAATTCTGAGGCTGTGACCTCTGGTCCTAGACTCTCCCACTAGTGGAAACATCCTCTCCACATCCACTCTATCCGGGCCTTTCACTATTCTGTACATTTCAATGAGCCCCCCCCCCCTCATAAACTCCAGTGAGTACAGGCCCAGCGCTGACAAACGGTCTGGGCCTGCAGAGAGCTGGACGTGTGGAGGAGTGTGAGCCCGTAACACAGAGGGTGACTCATGAATCTCATTGGCAATGCAAGAGGTCTCCTCTCCTTGGACAGCAATGAAAATATGAGGTTCATTCCCAAAGAAAGTAGTTAAAGCAGATCACGGAACAGCACAAATCTGTGAGCAAATAGAAGTGGGTCAGAAGATTACAAGCTGCCTTGCAGCTGTACAAGTGGTCGGTGAGACCGCACTTGGAGCACTGTGTGCAGTTCTGCTCACCACAGCTACAGGAGGGGTAGGAAAAACAAGGAACTGCAGATGCTGGTTTACAAAAAAAAACAACAGAAAGTGCTGGAGTAACTCAGCGGGTCAGGCAGCATCTGTGGAGAACATGGAGAGGTGACGTTTCACAGAGTGCTGGAGTAACTCAGCAGGTGCAGCAGCATCTATGGAGCTAAGGAAATAGGTAACGTTTCGGGTCGAAACCCTTACGGGTTTCGGCCCGAAACGTTGCCTATTTCCAGAAGGGTTTCGGCCCGAAACGTTGCCTATTTCCTTCGCTCCATAGATGCTGCTGCACCATAACTCAGCGGGTCCAGCAGCATCTGTGGAGAACATGGATAGGTGACGTTTCACAGAGTGCTGGAGTAACTCAGCGGGTCAGGCAGCATCTGTGGAGAACATGGATAGGTGACGTTTCACAGAGTGCTGGAGTAACTCAGTGGGTCAGGCAGCATTCTTCATGCTGATTGTTGGGTGGGAGGGAGGGGGGAGAAGAACTACTATCTACCTCTTTAGTGACCCTCGGTCTGTTTTCACGCTGTGTCTCTAAACTAAACTCCTTGTTCGGACGTTACTGCCTTTACCTTGCACTAAACATTATTCCCTTTATCGTGTATCTGTACACTGTGGACGGCTCGATTGTAATCATGTATTGTCTTTCCGCTGACTGGTTAGCACGCAACACAAGCTTTTCACTGTACCTCGGTACACGGGACAATAAACTGAACTGAATTGAAAAGAAAGGTGGAGAAGCAGGGAAGAGCGTGGCAGGTAACAGGTGGAGGTGGGTGAGGCAGGTGGAGGTGGGTGGGGATGGGCATGGGGGTTGCCACGGCAGAGGAGGGCAGGTGGAGGTGGGTGGGGATGGACAGGTGGAGGGTGGGTGATGATGGGCACGGCGGGGGAGGGGGAGGTGGGAGATGCGTTACCTGCAAGGTCTTCACTTGCAGCTGGTTGATGTGTAGTTGCACAGCCTGCCGCTGGCCCCCCTGCCTGCGGATACTCTCCACCTGCAACAACAAGGATGCAGCTCGTCACCAGGTGAGCAGGGATTAGAAAGCTAGCGGAAGATTAGGAACATGCTGGATCAATGAAAGTGAGTAAATAAATGTCAAGTGTGTGGGTGTGTGCGTGTGGCAGCTCAGGCAATGACTGCTTTGCCAGGAGCTCCCTGTCTCCACCTGCATGGCTCACTCAGGCACGGGGGTACAAACGGAGGGATTCTGAATAAATAACAGCAGGATGCATAGCTCACTCTAATTAAAAACATGCTCCAGCTCAGTGCCAGCACAATCACACACACAGACAGACAGACAGACAGGCAGACAGACAGACAGACAGACAGACAGACAGACAGACAGACAGACAGACAGACACACACACACACACACACAGAAAGAACTGCAGATGCTGGTTTAAATCAAACGTAGACACCAAATGCTGGAATAAGGGGGGTTATGGAGAGAAGGCAGGTACGGGATACTAAGTTGGATGATCAGCCATCATCATATTGAATGGCGGTGCAGGCTCGAAGGGCCGAATGGCCTACTCCTGCACCTAATTTCTATGTTTCTCTGTAACTCAGCGGGTGAGGCAGCATCTGTGGAGAGAAGGAATGGGTGACGTTTCGGGTCTCGACCTGCAACATCGCCCATCCTTTCTCTCCAGAGATGCTGCCTCACCCGCTGAGTTACTCCAACCTTTGGTTTTATCTGCAGTAGTTATTAGTTTAATAAATTAGACGTTCATTTTTAAGAACGGTTAAGAAACAATTAGACAGATACACGGATAGGACAGGTTTGGAGGGATATGGACCAAACGCAGGCAGGTGGGACTAGTGTAGATGGGACATGTTGGCCAGCATGGGAAAGTTGGGCCGAAGGGCCTGTTTCCATACTGTATCACTCTATGTCTCTGTTGATAGGTCACAAAATCTAAACAGAAGAGGAATGTATATTGATTGAAAGAAATTGTAGATAAAACTAGCTCGATTTGTAACTGATTATGTACATGGGCATCTTTTAGTTGACAAAATAGCACTGACTCCATGTGGACAATACTCTCACTGTCAACAAACACACACAACATTTCCCCACTATTTCATGAAGGTTTCAATCATCCTAAAAAGATGAGAGTGGAGCCAATATTGTAACGCTGAGCACTGTGTACATTCACTATTCATGTGGCCCCTGTGGGGGTGGGAGAGGAAGAGAGAGAGACAGAGAGAGACAGAGAGACAGACAGAGAGAGACAGAGAGAGACAGGGACAGGGAGAGACAGAGAGAGAGAGAGAGAGAGAGAGAGAGAGAGAGAGAGAGAGAGAGAGAGAGAGAGACAGAGAGAGACAGAGAGAGGGAGAGAGAGGGACAGACAGAGAGAGACAGAGAGACAGAGAGAGACAGAGGGAGAGACAGAGGGAGAGACAGAGAGAGAGACAGGGAGAGACAGAGAGAGAGACAGAGAGAGAGACACACACAGAGACAGAGACAGAGAGAGAGAGACAGAGGGAGAGACAGAGATAGAGAGACAGAGGGAGAGACAGAGAGAGAGACAAAGAAAGGGGAAATATAGTTTGGTTTCACCATGTAGAAATTACAGCAGCATTTATACATAATACCCCCATTTCAGGGCACCATAATGTTTGGGACACAGCAATGTCATGTAAATGAAAGTAGTCATGTTTAGTATTTTGTTGCATATCCTTTGCATGCAATGACTGCTTGAAGTCTGCGATTCATGGATATCACCAGTTGCTGGGTGTCTTCTCTGGTGATGCCCTGCCAGGCCTGTATTGCAGCCATCTTTAGCTTGTGCTTGTTTTTGGGGCTAGTCCCCTTCAGTTTTCTCTTCAGCATATAAAAGGCATGCTCAATTGGGTTCAGGTCGGGTGATTGACTTGGCCACTCAAGAATTGACCAATTTTTAGCTTTGAAAACTCCTTTGTTGCTTTAGCAGTATGTTTGGGATTATTGTCTTGCTGTAGAATGAACTGCCGGCCAATGAGTTTTGAGGCATTTGTTTGAACTTGAGCAGATAGGATGTGTCTATACACTTCAGAATTCATTATGCTACCACCATCAGCAGTTGTATCATCAATGAAGATAAGTGAGCCAGTACCTTCAGCAGCCATACATGCCCAGGCCATAACACCCCCACCACCGTGTTTCACAGATGAGGTGGTATGCTTTGGATCTTGGGCAGTTCCTTCTCTCCTCTATACTTTGCTCTTGCCATCACTATGATATAAGTTAATCTTCATCTCATCTGTCCACAAGACCTTTTTCCAGAACAGTGGTTGCTCTTTTAAGCACTTCTTGGCAAACTGTAACCTGGCCATCCTATTTTTGCGGCTAATCAGTGGTTTGCATCTTGCAGTGTAGCCTCTGTATTTCTGTTCATGAAGTCTTCTACAGACAGTGGTCATTGACAAATCTACACCCGACTTCTGAAGAGTGTTTGTGATCTGTCGGACAGGTGTTTGGGGATTTATTTTATTATAGAGAATTCTCCTGTCATCAGCTGTGGAGGTCCTCCTTGGCCTGCCAGACCCTTGCGATTAGTAAGCTCACCAGTGCTCTCTTTCTTCTCAATGATGTTCCAAACAGTTGATTTTGGTAAGTCTAAGGTTGGGCTGATGTCTCTAACAGTTTTATTCTTGTTTCGCAGTCTCATAATGGCTTCTTTGACTTTCATTGGCACAACTTTGGTCCTCGTGTTGATAAACAGCAATAAAAGTTTCCAAAGGCGATGGAAAGACTGCAGGAAAGACTAGGTGCTCAGAGCTCTCTTGTACCTGCATTAAGGAGGCAATTAAACACCTGAGCAATTACAAACACTTGTGCAGCCATGTGTCCCAAACATTATGGTGCCCTGAAATGGGGGGGACCTATGTATAAACACAGCTGTAATTGCTGCATGGTGAAACCAAAATGTATAAAAATGGCCTTTAATAAAATCTGACAATGTTCACTTTAACCACATGTGATTTTTTTCTATTACAAATCTCAAATTGTGGAGTACAGAGGCAAATAAATAAACGATGGGTCTTTGTCCTAAACATTATGGAGGGCACTGTATATCCACTGACTTGGTCTCCACAGCCGTCTGTGGCAAAGAATTCCACAGATTCACCACCCTCTGACTGAAGAAATTCCTCCTCACCTTCATAACAGAATGTCCTTTAATTCGGAGGCTGTGACCATTGGTCCTAGATTCTCCCACTAGTGGAAACATCCTCTCCACAAGGGACGGCATGGTGGTGCAGCGGGTAGAGCTGCTGCCTCACTGCGCTAGAGACCAGGTTCCATCCTGACTATGTGTGCTGTCTGTACAGAGGTTACCCGTTCTCTCAATGACCTGCGTGGGTTTTCTCCGGGTGCTCCGGTTTCCTCCCACACTCCAAAGACGTGCGGGTTTGTAGGTTAATTGGCTTGGTCTAAAAGTAACCCAGAGAGTTGTGGAATTCTTTGCTTCAGAAGGCAGTGGAGACTGATTCACTGAATGCTTTCAAAGGAGAGTTAGATTAAGCTCTTAGGGGTAGCGGAATCAAGGGATATGGGGAGAAGGCAGGAACGGGGTACTGATTGTGGATGATCAGCCATGATCATATTGAATGGCGGTGTTGGCTCGAAGGGCCGAATGACCTATTCTGGCAAGATCCAGCAAACCCTGAGACAGACACCACCAAAATGTTACTCAGCGGATCAGGCAGCATCTGTGGAGAACATGGATAGGTGACGTTTCACAGAGTGCTGGAGTAACTCAGCGGGTCAGGCAGCATCTGTGGAGAACATGGATAGGTGACGTTTCACAGAGTGCTGGAGTAACTCAGCGGGTCAGGCAGCATCTGTGGAGAACATGGATAGGTGGCGTTTCACAGAGTGCTGGAGTAACTCAGCGGGTCAGGCAGCATCTATGGAGCTAAGGAAATAGGCAACGTTTCGGGCCGAAACCCATAAGGGTTTCGGCCCAAAACGATGCCTATTTCCAGAAGGATTTCGGCCCGAAATGTTGCCTATTTCCTTAGCTCCATAGATGCTGCTGCACCATAACTCAGCGGGTCAGGCAGCATCTGTGGAGAGAGGGAATGGGCGACATCTCGGATGGAGATCCTTCTTCAGACTGGTTAGGGGGGAAAGGGAACGGAGAGATGTAGACAGTGATGTAGAGCCTTGTGTTGCTGGAGCAGTAACGTTAGCAGCGGGGTGCTCCCGTGCAGCGGCATCAGACCCACTCACCCACAGACTTCCATCCTGTAGCAGGTGGATACCTCGCCCACACAAGGTGTTCACCTCCACACACACCACACCTTGATGACCTGGGCTTGACGTGGCTCTGGTGAAACAAAACACAGACGTCATGAAGTCACAAGCTGCAACGGGGACAGAGAAGATTTACGAGGATGTTGCCAGGACTAGAGGGTGTGAGCTACAGGGAGAGGTTGAGTAGGCTGGGTCTCTATTCCATGGAGCGCAGGAGGATGAGGGGAGATCTTATAGAGGTGTACAAAATCATGAGAGGAATAGATCGGGTAGATGCACACAGTCTCTTGCCCAGAGTAGGGGAATCGAGGACCAGAGGACATGGGTTCAAGGTGAAGGGGAAAAGATTTAATAGGAATCTTTGGGGTAACTTTTTCACACAGTGGGTGTATGGAACAAGCTGCCAGATAAGGTAGTTGAGGCTGGGACTATCCCAACGTTTAAGAAACATTTGGACAGGTTCTTGGATAGGAGAGGTTTGAAGGGGCCAAACGCAGGCAGGTGGGACTGGTGCAGCTGGGACAAGTTGGCTGGTATGGGCAAGTTGGGCCGAAGGGCCTGTTTCCACTCTGTATCACTCTGTGACTCGAATTGATGGGAGCAGAATTTGGCCATTCGGCCCATCAAGTCTACTCCACCATTCGATCATGGCTGATCTATTTCTCCCTCCTAACCCCATTCTCCTGCCTTCTCCCCGTAACCGCTGACACCCGAGTTGAGCGGGTGTTCAGTCCTGCTTCCCACTGCCATCTATCAGACCCCACGGCACAGCAACAGGCCCTTCTGCCCACGGCACCGTCCTATCCACACTGACCCCATCTCACCCCCCCTCCCCCACACTCGCATCAACTGCCCCCCACAGTCCACCCTCACCCACACACTGGGGACCCCATTAACCCACCCACCCCGCACGTCTTTGGGATGTGGGGGAAACCGGAGCACCCGGGGGAAACCCACGCGGTCACGGGGAGAACGTGCAAACTCCACAGTTAATGCCAGAGATTAAACCTGGGAAAGACTGAAGGGATTACAGGGTAGTCTGGACTGAGTAGGTGGTGTGTGTTTTCTTTGTAGTTTATAAGAATGAGGAGTGATCTTATTTAAACCCTAATCCTATCGAGGTTTGACGGGGAGATGATGAGCTGTTTTCACGAATGGACAAGACACCAACAAGGAACATGGGAACACATTTAACCTGTGGTGCTTAGAACTTTGTTCTCCGTCTGGTTGATGAACTCTGGACATCTCTGTCTGGTGGGTGGTGGAAGCTGGCCCATTACAGGTCTATAAAGTATGTAACTGTTGCATAGAGAAATGGAACGATGGAGGAGTTGAGACTGTGTGCATCCAGCGTGATTAGATTGAATGACAGGGCAGGCTTGATGGGCCCAACGTGTGATGACTGGAATCTGACAGGTGTATTTTTGGAAAGATCGACACATCAAATGCTGGAGTAACTCAGCGGGTCAGGCAGCATCTGTGGAGAACATGGATAGGTGAGATTTCACAGAGTGCTGGAGTAACTCAGAGGGTCAGGCAGCATCTATGGAGCTAAGGAAATAGGCAACGTTTCGTGCCGAAACCCATAAGGGTTTCGGTCCGAAACGTTGCCTATTTCCAGAAGGATTTCGGCCCGAAACGTTGCCTATTTCCTTAGCTCCATAGATGCTGCTGCACCATAACTCAGTGGGTCAGGCAGCATCTGAGGAGAACATGGATAGGTGACGTTTCACAGAGTGCTGGAGTAACTCAGCGGGTCAGGCAGCATCTGTGAAGAACATGGATAGGTGCCGTTTCACAGAGTGCTGGAGTAACTCAGCGGGTCAGGCAGCATCTGAGGAGAACATGGATAGGTGATGTTTCACAGAGTACTGGAGTAACTCAGCCGGTCAGGCAACATCTGTGGAGAACATGGATAGGTAACTCAGCGGGTCAGGCAGCATCTGTGGAGAATATGGATAGGTGACGTTTCACAGAGTGCTGGAGTAACTCAGCGGGTCAGGCAGCATTTTGTGTCTTTCTTTAGTATAAAGCAGCATCTGCAGTTCCTTCCTACATATATTTTTGGTCAGCTCAGTAGACATATAATCCATCAACTCCCATGATTAGCCACACACCAGCAACAAACACACAGATCTCCCAATTTCCCAGGGCAACCTTTTTTTTAAACAAAAAGAAGTTGAATCAATCATTGCAATATATACAACACAAAACAATACCTAACAAACCCGCCACAGTAATACAAAACCACCCAAATAGCAAAACAAATATTCTTCAATATTACACTCTTCAATATCTATCTTACACTCCTTGTGAAGGGTGTATTCCACCCCCTGCAGTGCCCAGCGCTCCCGCAAATCCCCCTGGGTGCCCGTGGACAGCGGGTCCCAAACCAAACCTTGCTGTTTCTCATTCCCGGTTGGATCCCGGCTGGAATTGTGATGGGATTCCAGAGTGCCGGAGGGATGGAGACACAGTGTCTGTCTCCGTCACTAATGGACCTGTTCCTGCTGCTTCTCTGCACAAACTGCAGTGTTCCTGCTTTGTTTCAGCCTCAACCATGCTGGGACTTAGTTTGGTTTAGTTTGGAGATACAGCACCAAAACAAGCCCTTTACACCAACCAGCGATCCCCACCAACTATCCAACACACACTAGGGACGTTTACATTTATACCAAGCCAGTTAACCTGTAAACCTGTACATCTGTGGAGTGTGGGAGGAAACTGGAGATTAGTGCGGGTGTCAGAGGTTATGGGGAGAAGGCAGGAGAATGGGGTGGTGGTCGGCCTGCCAACGTTCCCACTCCCAAATCAGGGACAAAAGGTCAAAATACGGGACAAATTCCCCACGGCAATTCGTTGAGCGACTGGGCCGTGACTGGGTGAATGTTGAGTTGGCCCCGGGTGCTGGACTGTACACAAAGCCCAGCCGGCGGGGCCAGCTGAGGAGTTTTGGCCCGGGGGCCGCGCGGGCAAAGTCCGGCGCCCCGTCCAACTCGTGAACCGATGATCGGCCGTGAGAAGGAGGGGTGGTGGTGGTGTCGGCGGTCAGCGAAGGTCCGAAGGTCGGACAGCTGGCCGGGCTGCCGACCGACCGACGGGGCCACGGGCGAGGCGCTGCTGCTGCACTCCATGGGCTGCACTACGTCGGGACTATGCAGCACTCCGACCCGACAGTCCCCTCGACCCGAGTAGTAGCGGTCCCGTACGTGACAAACCGATTTAGCCCAATATACGGGATGTCCTGGCTAATACAGGACAGTTGGCAACCCTAGTTAGGAGGGAGACATAGATCAACCATGATTGAATGTGGAAGTAGGCCCAATACTGCTCCTATCACTTATGACCTTAGGATCTGAGAGAAAACCCACAGACAACGCCCGTAGTCGGGATGTACCCGGGTCTCTGGCGCTGACAGCGCTGTGAGGGAGCTGCTCCACCCGCTGCGCCACCGTGCCGCCCACCTGCACTCTGCAGGGATACGTCAGGACTCCGCCTGAATCCTCTGGGCATGTGCAGAGTTCCTCTCCAACTCAGATACAGCCCCACCACAGATGCTGCCTCTCACCAACATCACATCACTGCAGTTCATCGGCTGTTTAAGAATGCGCCACAAACTGACAGCGCTGACATGTATAGAGACAGAGGATGGTTGTAGACATCTCACTCCCAAACAGGGTACGGAAAATGTTCCGACCCGAAACGTCACCTATCCATGTTCTCCACAGATGCTGCCTGACCCGCTGAGTTACTCCAGCACTCTGTGAAACGTCACCTATCCATGATCTCCACAGATGCTGCCTGACCCGCTGAGTTACTCCAGCACTCTGTGAAACGTCACCTATCCATGTTCTCCACAGATGCTGCCTGACCCGCTGAGTTACTCCAGCACTCTGCGTCTATCTTCAGTGTCTCTCCCTCTCTCTCTATCAAACATGTTCAGGGATGGCATTCCTACATCTCTGGAGACTAACAACAGTCCAGCACAGGACCAGGCCCTTCGGCCCACAATGTCCGTGCCGAACATGATGCCATTAAACTAATCTCTGCCTGCACGTGATCCATATCATAATCACCATAATAAAAATCAGAATCATACTTTATTAACCAAGTGTGTTTTGCAACATACGAGGAATTTGATTTGCCGTACAGTCATACCAATAAAAAGCAACAGAACACACAAAATACATTTTAATATAAACATCCACCACAGTGACTCCTCCACATTCCTCACTGTGATGGAAGGCGACAAAAAGTTCAATCTCTTCCCTTCTTTGTCCCCCAGCGGTCGGGGGTCTCGAGCCTTCCGTTGCCGGGACGATCTCACTCCCGTAGCCGGCGGTGGGCCTCCGCATCGGGGCGATCAAGCTCCTGCATTGGAGGGGGGGGGGGGGGAATCTCAGCTCCCCCGCGCCGGGCGATCTAACCCCCATATCCCTCCATTCCCTGCATATCCATGGGCCTATCGAAAAGCCACTTAAACACCATTATCTCATCTGCCTCCACCACCATCTCCAGCAGGTGCGTTCCAGGCACCCACCGCCCCTTGTGTAATAAACACTCCTTTAAACCTATGTCCCTCTCACATTATAACCATGACTTCTACTCTGACATGGACACCTTGCGTAAAAGACTATCTGCCCTATCAAAGGTAGACAAAAATGCTGGAGAAACTCAGCAGGTGAGGCAGCATCTATGGAGCGAAGGAATAGGTGACGTTTCGGATCGAGACCCTTCTTCAGACTGATGTGGGAGTATGGGGGGGGGCGAGAGGGGTGCCCACATCGATCCGAAACGTCACCTATTTCCTTCGCTCCACAGATGCTGCCTCACCCGCTGAGTTTCTCCAGCATTTTTGTCTACCTTTGATTTTTCCAGCATCTGCAGTTCCTTCTTAAACATCTACCCTGTCAACGTCTCTCAACATTTCATAAACATCCGTCAGCTGCCCCTCAGCCTCTGATGCTGCCAAGATAACAATTCCTGTATGTCCAACCTCTCCTGATAGCTTATACCATGGTGAATCCTGGCAAACCTCTCCTGCACCCTCTCCAAAGTCTCCATACCCATACAGTAACTGCCCACAATACTCCAAATGTAGTCCAATCAAGGTTTTCTAAAGCTGCAAATGTCCTTAATTCTCAAAGCGCTGATTGTTTAAGGCCATCATTGTGTACGCCATCATGACCACCCTGTCCATTCATCTTTGCGCTCTCTGCAAGTGCCACGTGTACCAGCACCTCTAATGGGCCTGCCATTCACTCTATACTTTCCCTCTGCATTTGACCTCCCAAAATGCAACATCTCACACTTGTCCATGGCGGGCGGCACGGTGGCGCAGCGGGTAGAGCTGCTGCTTCACAGCGTCAGGGAACCGGGTTCCATCCTGACCGCTGGTGCTGTCTGTACGGAGTTTGCACGTTCTCCCCGTGACCTCGTGGGTTTTCTCCGGGTGCTCCGGTTTCCTCCCACACTCCTAACACGTGCGGGTTTGTAGGTTAATTGGCTTCTGTAAATTGGAAATTGTCCCATGTGTAAGACAGTGGCAGTGTACGGGGTGATCGCAGGTCAGCACGGACTCGGTGGGCCGAAGGGCTTCTTTCCACCCTGTCTGTCTAAAATCTAAAGTCCAAAGGGAATAATATGGGATCAGTGGAAATGGGTGGGTGGTGGTTAGAATGGACTCGATGGGCCAAAGGGCCTGTTTCCACACTGTATGTCCAAAGTCTAAAGGGAATAAAATGAGATTAGTCACAAAATGCTGGAGTAACTCAGTAGGACAGGCAGCATCTCCAGAGAGAAGGAATGGGTGACGTTTCGGGTCGAGACACACTGATCTGTTCTGTATTCATGCCTAGTATATGTTCTGTTGTGCTGAAGCAAAGCAAGAATTTCATTGTCCTATCCGAAACTCCCTTGAATCTTGAATCTTCAGACATCTCCCATTTCCTTCTCTCCAGAGATGCTGCCTGTCCCGCTGAGTTACTCCAGCGTTTTGTGTCTACCTTCGATATAAACCAGCAACTGCAGTTTTTTCCTGCACAAAATGGGATTGGTAGTCGGCACGGACTAACTTGGTGGGCCAAAGGGCCTGTTTGTCTGCTGGGCGACTCTAAGACTCAAGCGGTTTCGAAGCATATTTGTCCACAGCCTTAAAATAAGATCCAATTGCAGTTGGCACGCTTAACATGTCTGAGCAACCAAAGGTTTGACATGTGCTGGTCTCAATCATCCCTGCAACGGCAGGTATAATTTCACACGGTACACTACCTTGCCACATTCCCACATCTACAAATATAAACAGTATTACCAGTTCTATTGCACTGCGAACAGGCCAGCAGAATGCAATTTCAATTGACACAGTAAATAAGAGACGGTGATGGTGTGTCATGCCCAGAGGGAGATCAGGCTGGGAGATTTCCATTCAACCTGTACCACACAGGGCTTGTGCAAGTGACAATAAACCCCAGTCTCCTTGACTGACAATCACCACAAAATACTGAAAAAACCCCATCAATAATAAGAGACTTAAAGGATAAACAAGGAGAAATTCTCTCTGCGCCGACATCTCAAGGTGCCACAACAAATAAGATTGAAAACGGCAAAAGGAATTTCGAGCAATGAGTTAGAGGCAGTAACACAATGAAAGTGGAGCTGGTCTCAGCTTCTTCATCAAACTGCTCTGTAACACAAAGTTGTCACTAAAAACAGCTGACGGCATCTTAATGACTTGTTGTGCTTGGACCCGGACTAATTATCTGTTCCAGAGAATTTGATCCACAACTCAGGGAATTTAAATTTAGTTAATTATATTACATTTTAGTGTAGTTTAGAGATACAGCGCAGAAACAGGCCCTTCGGCCCACCGAGTCCATGCCGACCAGCAGTCACCCCGCACACTAACACTATCCGACACTCACTAGGAACAATTTACAATTTTACTGAAGCCAATTAACCTACAAACCAGCATGTCTTTGGAGTGTGGGAGGAAACCAGAGCACCAGGAGAAAACCCACGCAGGTCATGGGGAGAACGTGCAAACTCGGTACAGACTGTGGTGAGGTTTGAACCGGGGTCTCTCACAAGACTACCAGATTTTTATACAACCCGTCTGTTCTCACATATTATTCAGGATATCTACTGTCCTCACCCAGTCTAGGTTTACAGTTTGGTTTTCGTTTATCATTGTGACGTGTGTTGAGGTACAGTGAAAGGTTTGTTACATAGAAACATAGAAACATAGAAATTAGGTGCAGGAGGAGGCCATTCGGCCCTTCGAGCCTGCACCGCCATTCAATATGATCATTGCTGATCATCCAACTCAGTATCCCGTACCTGCCTTCTCTCCATACCCCCTGATCCCCTTGGCCACAAGGGCCACATCTAACTCCCTCTTAAATATAGCCAATGAACTGGCCTCAACTACCCTCTGTGGCAGAGAGTTCCAGAGATTCACCACTCTCTGTGTGAAAAAGGTTCCTCTCATCTCGATTTTAAAGGATTTCCCCCTTATCCTTAAGCTGTGACCCCTTGTCCTGGACTTCCCCAACATCGGGAACAATCTTCCTGCATCTAGCCTGTCCAACCCCTTAAGAATTTTGTAAGTTTCTATAAGATCCCCTCTCAATCTCCTAATCTTGTTCTGCATGCTATCCTAACAGCTCAGATAATAGAAGGGTTTTGGCCCGAAACGTTGCCTATTTCCTTTGCTCCATAGATGCTGCTGCACCCGCTGAGTTTCTCCAGCACTTTTGTCTACCTTCGATTTTCCAGCATCTGCAGTTCCTTCTTGAACAGCTCAGATAATACTGTCCATAACTACTGTCAAGTCCAGCTCAAGTGTAATAAGTAGAGGAAAGGGGAAGATACTGAATGCAGGACATAGTTCTGAGACAGACACAAGATGCTGGAGTAACTCAGCGGGCGAGGCAGCATCTCTGGAGAGAAGGAATAGGCAACGTTTTGGGTCGAGACCCTTCTTCAGACTGGTTAAGAAGGAACTGCAGATGCTGGAAAAATCGAAGGTAGATAAAATTGCTGGAGAAACTCAGCGGCTGAGGCAGCATCTATAGAGCGAAGGAATAGGTGACGTTTCGGGTCTTGACTACATGCTGTCTCACCCGCTGAGTTTCTCCAGCATTTTTGTCTACCTTCGATTGTTCCAACATCTGTAGTTCCTTCTTAAATATTCCCTGAAGGAGCTGCCTTCGCTGTCAGACTGGTTTAACAATTCCCGCCTTTGAACTAGGCTGGCAATACCGCGTGTACCCACCGCAGCGGGTGCTAGTCGGGAGGAACGGTGGCACAGCGGGTAGAGCTGCTGCCTCATAGCGCCAGAGTCCCGGGTTCCATCCTGACTACGGGCGCTGTCTGTACGGAGTTTGCACGTTCTCCCCGTGACCTGCGTGGGTTTTCTTGGGTGCTCCGGTTTCCTCCCACACTCTAAAGACGTGCATGTTTGCAGGTTAATTGGCTTGAAAAAATTGTCAATTGTCCCTATGTGTGTAGGATAGTGCTCGTGTACGGGGTGATCGCTGGTCGGCACGGACTCAGTGGGTCGAAGGGCCTGTTTCTGCACCGTATCTTGGACTGCACTGGGTATGACAGCTCTGGGCCTGAACTCACTGGAGTTTAGAAGAATGAGGGGGGACCGCAATGAAACGTACAGAATAATTAAAGGCCTGGATAGAGTGGATGTGGAGAGGATGTTTCCACTAGAGGTCAGCCTCAGAATTAAAGGATGTTCCTTTATGAAGGAGATGAGGAGGGATTTCTTTAGTCAGAGGGTGGTGAATCTGTGGAATTCTTTGTCACAGACGGCTGTGGAGGCCAAGTCAGTGGATATATTTAAGGCAGAGATAGATAGATTCCGGTGTCAGAGGTTATGGGGAGAAGGTAGGAGAATGGGGTTTAGGAGGGAGAGATAGATCAGCCATGATTGAACGGCAGAGTAGACTTGATGGGCCGAGTGGCCTAATTCTACTCCTATCACCGATGATCTTATGATCTGTAAAGTAAACTAAATGGAACTAAACTGAAGTGTAAGGTAATGTACACCTACCCCAGCTTCATCCTGGTGAGATGGCCACGGACCCAGCGCTGAATGATGTGTACAGGGGAGTGATGGGCAAGGATGTTGTTGACGATGCCCACCAGCTTTTGGACGTTGTCCAGCTCACTGCGCCAGGTGGAGATCTGCGGGAGAGGTCACAGTATCAGCGGCTGGTGCAGGCAGATCCGCCGGGGAGAGCCCGGGTTGACACGTACGATGGAGAAGAACTCATTGGCATGAGTTGAGGGAAGAAAGGCTGGTGTCGACTTCAATATCCCCGCGTTGTCAACAGCAGCAACAGTCAGCACTTCAGCAATGCTGACGTTGCACAATGCACCAGGGGTGTCAGAGGAGAGTAAATCAGACACAATCTGTCACAGACGAACACTAATGAAGCTGGCAGCTTAGAGGGAGCACCTTGTGCAGGAGACGGGAGGAGCAGTGAGAACATCCATCCCAGAGCTGAGAGCACAGGTAAAGGAGGTGACCAAGGGGCGCAGAGAACACGGGAGAAATCTTGTACCCACCCCCTGCAAGGGTTCACAATCTGGCATAAAAGCAGAAAGTGCTGGAAATTATAAATCAGTCAGGCAGCATCTGTGGAGAGAGGCCGAGAGCCAGCGTTAATATTTCAGATTGACCATCCTGCCTCCTGCACCTCCACAATATCCCCACCCCCCCAACCACCCCGCCTGCATGATCACATTGAATGGCTGTGCGGGCTGGAACTCCTGCACCTATTGTCTACGTTTCTATGTTCAGGTGTCATAGAAACATAGAAACATAGAAATTAGGTGCAGGAGTAGGCCATTCGGCCCTTCGAGCCTGCACCGCCATTCAATATGATCATGGCTGATCATCCAACTCAGTATCCCATACCTGCCTTCTCTCCATACCCCCTGATCCCCTTAGCCACAAGGGCCACATCTAACTCTCTCTTAAATATAGCCAATGAACTGGCCTCAACTACCCTCTGTGGCAGAGAGTTCCAGAGATTCACCACTCTCTGTGTGAAAAAAGTTCTCCTCATCTCGGTTTTAAAGGATTTCCCCTTTATCCTTAAGCTGTGACCCCTTGTCCTGGACTTCCCCAACATCGGGAACAATCTTCCTGCATCTAACCTGTCCAACCCCTTAAGAATTTTGTAAGTTTCTATAAGATCCCCTCTCAATCTCCTAAATTCTAGAGAGTATAAACCAAGTCTATCCAGGCAACCAGCATCTGCAGTTCCTCTTTCTATGCTGGATGACTCTATCACACCTTGACTCCAGTTTGAAACATTAAAGAGCTGGAAGGCGAGGCTCAAGCAGCCAAAACACTGCATGGTGAAGCTGACACAGACCATTCGGCCCCTCAAGCCTGCTACTGTCCCTTATGTTTGGCATCCAGGCAAGTTAGGGCGGTGAATCTGTGGAACTCATTGCCACAGACGGCTGCGGTGGCCAAGTCATTGTGTGTGTTTTGAGCGGAGACTGTTCGGCTCTTGATTAGTAAGGACGTTAAAGGCTATGGGGAGAAGGCAGGAAGATGGGGTTTAGAGGGAAAGATAGATCAGCCATGATTGAATGGTGGAGCAGACTCGATGGGCCGAATGGCCTAACTCTGCTCCTATATCTTTGCATATTTAAATTGATCAGCAGGGTAAGGCGTGTTCACCTTGAACAGTGGAGCAGGGGAACAGGTGATATAAACGGCACATCTGTCTGCATTTGCTGTGTATCCCTCCCTTCCCAGCTTGTTTGTGTGACTGTCTAAATACCTGTTCATTGCTGCTACTGCAATGTGAACATGATGTAAGCACCTTCTTCCTTTCAGTGACACCTTCAGGCAATTTGGGAAATTCTGATAATTTTCAAAGATTCCACTTAATATTATCCAATTAGAAAGTAATTGCTTGTGCTGATAGCAGGGCTACTTTGTACTAATGCTGCAGAAACACATTAACATACCACCTTCAGCACGGCGACTTATCACAAGGCACCTCACACAAGTGCTATTTAGCAAGATTTGACAGCAAGCCTGCTAAACAGTTGTCAGACGGCCGACCAAATGCTTTGTCAGGCTGAGTGTGGAGGGGGTGAAAGGGCTTGCAGGAGGGAGCTGGACAAGCAGCAGCCCAGGCATCCAACGCCACAGCTGCCAGTCACGTGGCAATTCCAACAGGGAAGGGGTAGAGTCCGGAGCTGGACGAAGCCAGGGGGAGAATCAACATGTCAAACAAATAGTGGGGGAAACAGGCCATTCGGCCCGCTGCGCCCGTGCTGACTAGAAACATAGAAATTAGGTGCAGGAGTAGGCCATTCGGCCCTTCAAGCCTGCACCGCCATTCAATATGATCATGGCTGATCATCCAACTCCGTATCCCGTACCTGCCTTCTCTCCATACCCTCTGATCCCCTTAGCCACAAGGGCCACATCTAACTCCCTCTTAAATATAGCCAATGAACTGGCCTCAACTACCCTCTGTGGCAGAGAGTTCCAGAGATTCACCACTCTCTGTGTGAAAAAAGTTCTCCTCATCTCGGTTTTAAAGGATTTCCCCCTTATCCTTAAGTTGTGACCCCTTGTCCTGGACTTCCCCAACATCGGGGAACAATCTTCCTGCATCTAGCCTGTCCAACCCCTTAAGAATTTTGTAAGTTTCTATAAGATCCCCTCTCAATCTCCTAAATTCTAGAGAGTATAAACCAAGTCTATCCAGTCTTTCTTCATAAGACAGTCCTGACATCCCAGGAATCAGTCTGGTGAACCTTCTCTGCACTCCCTCTATGGCAATAATGTCCTTCCTCAGATTTGGAGACCAAAACTGTACGCAATACTCCAGGTGTGGTCTCACCAAGACCCTGTACAACTGCAGTAGAACCTCCCTGCTCCTATACTCAAATCCTTTTGCAATGAAAGCTAACATACCATTCACTTTCTTTAAAATATCCACTGACTTGTGGCCTCCACAGCCGTCTGTGGCAATGAGTTCCATCTTCCTGTAGCCAAGACATTTGCAGCCTACAATGGCTGAATAAATCAAGAGCTGGTTGAGACAGATGTTAGTGCAGTCAGTGGCTCTGCTTCCAACTCTGTCCCCAGCTGTGTGTTCCACGTATATTCCCCACTCTCTGGCTGAAGAATCTCCCCCTCAGATATCCTCAGATAATACAGATGCTGGTTTCTACCAAAGATACTGCTCACTGAAGGGCAATAATGAGTATTGACGACAGGGATAATGGGGAGAGGGACATGATCCAAATTAGAGTGGCCATGCAGGCCCTTCAGCCCACTGCGCCCATGCTATCATATAAACATAGAAATTAGGTGCAGGAGTAGGAGTAGGCCATTCGGCCCTTCGAGCCTGCACCGCCATTCAATATGATCATGGCTGATCATCCAACTCAGTATCCCGTACCTGCCTTCTCTCCATACCCCCTGATCCCCCTAGCCACAAGGGCCACATCTAACTCCCTCTTAAATATAGCCAATGAACTGGCCTCAACTACCCTCTGTGGCAGAGAGTTCCAGAGAGTCACCTGACTCTATCAGTCACCTATTTATCCTATTCCCACTTTTATTTTTCTCTACATTCCCATCAGCCTTCAAGATTCTATCCGTCACCCACACACACTCGGGCAATTTACAGCGGCCAGTTAACGGTGGTGTAGCGGGTAGAGCTGCTGCCTCACAGCGCCAAAGACCCGGGTTCCATCCTAACCACGGGTGCTGTCTGTACGGAGTTTGTACGTTCTCCCCGTGACCTGCGTGGGTTTTCTTGGAGATCTTCGGTTTCCTCCCACACTCCAAAGACGTGCAGGTTTGTGGGTTAATTGGCTTGGTGTAAATGTAAAGATTGTCCCTAGTGTGTGTGGGATAGTGTTAGTGTGCGGGGATCGCTGGTCGGTGCGGACTCGGTGGGCCGAAGGGCCTGTTTCCGCGCTGTATCTTTGAACTAAACTAAGCTAAACCCACCAATCCCGCACGTCTTTGGGATGTGGGAGGAAACAGGAGCAACGGGCGGAAACCCACGGGGTGAGAGACACTGCTGACCCAAGGTTAGGACTAAACCCAGGTCTCTGCTGTCGTGACGCAGCAGGGCAACGCTGCCGTCCAACTATTGCAACAAATGCAGCAAAAGATGCGGCAACAGGGTCAGGCTGAAAATAGGAAAATAAATTAAGAGCAACGTATTGGAGTCAGGAAAAGAATAAAAATGTTCTAACTGGTGATAATGTTTCTTTATGGGACTACTGTAGTAAGACGTTGTCAAAGTGACAGAGAGCTGCGGGCACTGCATCCTAATGGTCATGTCATGGTTACAACTCCACCCTCAACACTGATTATCATCACATCAATCTGATTCCCAACCCGGCAATAAGAGAATTTACATTCAGCTAATTACATAAATATGGGATAAACATGTAGAATCAGTCATTATATAAATCCAAGTGCTGGAGGAACAGAGGGTCGGGCAGCATCTGTGGATGGAAATGTACAGGAGATGTTTCATATGGTCCAAAGTGATAGGAGTAGAATTAGGCCATTCGGCCCATCTAGTCTACTCCGCCATTCAATCATGGCTGATCTATCTCTCCCTCCTAGCCCCATTCTCCTGCCTTATCCCCATAACCCCTGACACCCGCACTAATCAAGAATCTATCTATCTCTGCCTTAAATATATCCACTAATTTGGCCTCCACAGCCGTCTGTGGCAAAGAATTCCACAGATTCCAAAGAAATTCCTCCTCATCTTCTTCCTAAAGGAACGTCCTTTAATTCTGAGGCTGTGCCCTCTGGTCCTAGACTCTCTCACTAGTGCAAACTTCCTCTCCACATCCACTCTATCCAGGCATTTCACTATTCGGGTGGTTGGAGGTCGGTATGGACTGGATGGGCCGAAGGGCCTGTTCCTGTGCTGAATCAGTCTATGATGCATCTGGGACCCCAACTGCACAGGATGCACCTTCAACAGAAGAGCAGCCGTCATCCTTCAGCAGCCTGTGGGTGAATAATTACAGCACACAGCTTCCAGCTGGAGAGTGCACCCTAACCCTCCCCTTCAGTCCTGACACATTCTCTGCATATTCCTCCCTGTTTATTTCCGTGCTTCTGTCAGTGTCCAATTATTTCTGTTTAATTATTCCTTCCCCTCAACACCAGTCAAGGCACTGACCTGGGATGATGCAGGGGATTGTAGAGAGTACTGCGGGCCCAGAGCCTTGAACTTGTCATTCCCCGGCCATTCCTCCATCAGTTCCTCGTCGGCAATGACAAAGTTGTCCAGCGCTTTCAGGCTCCAGATGCTGTTGACGACAAAGTGGCGGTACGTTGGCACCAGGCTGATGGGGGTGTCGTACAGGGTCAGCACGGTGAGCTGTGGGCAGCCGCTCAGCGCCTCGATGCTGCACGTGTCACCAATGATGTTGTTGTGGAGATACAGCACCTGCAGACACTTCATCTCCCTCCAGAATAACTCGTCTGGGATCTCGGTAATCTGAGAGAGGGGGTGCAGAAACAGAGACAGGCCGTCAGTGAGGCAAAGTCATTCCGTCAAGAGTCAAGAGTCTTTCATTGTCACACCTACTGGCCACGGCACGATGAAATCTCATTTGCGGCAGATTAACAAGCCCATTAATGCAGCAACACACAGATAAACATTCATCAGGTCATCAGTCATCATTCGGCCATTCAGCCCATCAAGTCAAGAGTCAAGAGTGCTGTATTGTATAATAGAAACATAGAAATTAGGTGCAGGAGTAGGCCATTCGGCCCTTCGAGCCTGCACCGCCATTCAATATGATCATGGCTGATCATCCAACCACCAACCCACACACACACACACACACACACACACACACACACACACACACATATACACACACACATATACACACACATAAACATATCACTACACACAATATATACACACACATATATACACACACATATACATATATAAACACACGCGCAATATATACACACATATATACACACACACATACATATATACACACACCAGAAGGGTTTTGGCCCAAAACGTTGCCTATTTCCTTCGCTCCATAGATGCTGCCTCACCCACTGAGTTTCTCCAGCACTTTTGTCTACCTTTGATTTTCCAGCATCTGCAGTTCCTTCTTGAATGCACACACACGCACACATTCGTACACATAAAAAAACAAATAGTAGTGCAATAATAATAATAATAGTCTATGTAGTTCAATAGACAATAGGTGCAGGAGTAGGCCATTCGGCCCTTCAAGCCAGCACCACCACTCAATGTGATCATAGCTGATCATCCCTAATCAGTACCCCGTTCCTGCCTTCTCCCCATATCCCCTGACTCCGCTATCTTTAAGAGCCCTATCTAACTCTCTCTTGAAAGTACCAGAGAACCGGCCCTCAGAGGCAGAGAATTCCACTCACAACTCTATGTGAGAATAAATGTTTCCTCGTCTCAGGCTTACCCCTTATTCTTAAACTGTGGACCCTGGTTCTGGACTCCCCCAACATCGGGAAAATGTTTCCACTGAAGGCAAATGTTGCGTAATACAAGCATCGGGATACGCAGGCCCTTCGGCCCACTGTGTCTGGACTAGCCATCATGCACACTTCTATGCTAACCCCATCCCCACCACTTGGGCAGTAACTTGCTCTGTCTCGGTGATTCAAGTTCCTGGCCAGATACTTCTCAGACGTGGCGAGACTCCTTGCCTCCACCACCGTGATGAATGAATGAATGAATAAGTTTATTGGCCAAGTATTCACATACAAGGAATTTGCCTTGGTGCTCCACCCGCAAGTGACAACATGACATACAGACAGGTAGGAATGACACATAAAACATTAAACGTTAATAATAAAACATTATTGATTAAACATGTGAATTACATAAAATACCAGAGCAAAAGGAAGCTACAGATTTTTGGTTATTGAGTAGAGCTACTGCTCGTGGAAAAAAGCTGTTGTTATGTCTGGCTGTGGCAGCTTTGACAGTCCGGAGTCGCCTTCCAGAGGGAAGTGATTCAAAGAGTTTGTGGCCAGGGTGAGAGGGGCCAGAGAGGGGTCTTACTTTGCCAAGACTTACTATGATTACCCAGTTTCATGGGGGCTTGGACAGACCGAGTGACCACTCGGCCCATTCTGCCGCTGCTAGCTGTGACAGGCACACGCACACGGCTACACTATACACAGAGTCAATGGTTCAGAGGTTGCAGGACGGACTGACAAGATGTTACATTGAACCCCAACTGCATGTTTAGGCATTTTAAGACCCTCTTAGCCGAAGTGATGCCAGTAGCTCCAAGGACCTGGCCAAAATCCTCTACATAGAAACATAGAAAATAAGTGCAGGAGATGGCGGAGTAGACTTGATAGGCCGAATGGCCTAATTCTATCCTATCCCTTATGACCTAGTTTAGAGATACAGCGCAGAAGCAGGCCTTTCGGCTCACCAAGTCTGAGCCGACCAGCGATCTCGCACACTAACACACCAGGGACAATTTTACAAATTATACCAAGCCAATTAACCTACAAAACTGTACATCCTTTGAGTGTGGGAGGAAAGCGGAGAAAACCCACGCTGGTCACGGGGAGAACGTACAGACTCCGTGCAGACAGCACCCGTAGTCAGGATGGAACCCGGGTCTCTGATGCTGTGAGGCAGCAGCTCTACCCGCTGCGTCACTGGAATTCACGTGAGGTACAATGAAAACCTATTTTGTTGCGTGCTATTGTATAGGGCTCTGGTGAGACCACATGTGGAGTATTGTGTACAGTTTTGGTCTCCTAATTTGAGGAAGGACATCCCTGTGATTGAGGCAGTGCAGCGTAGGTTCACGAGATTAATCCCTGGGATCGCGGGACTGTCATATGAGGAAAGATTGAAAAGACTAGGCTTGTATTCACTGGAGTTTGGAAGGATGAGGGGGGATCTTATAGAAACATATAAAATTATAAAAGGACTGGACAAGCTGGATGCAGGAAGAATATTCCCAATGTTGGGCGAGTCCAGAACCAGGGGCCACAGTCTTAGAATAAAAGGGAGGTCATTTAAGACTGAGGTGAGAAAAAACCTTTTCACCCTGAAAGTTGTGAATTTATGGAATTCTCTGCCACAGAGGGCAGTGGAGGCCAAGTCACTGGATGGATTTAAGAGAGAGTTAGATAGAGCTCTAGGGGCTAGTGGAGTCAAAGGATATGGGTAGAAGGCAGGCACAGGTTATTGATAGGGGACGATCAGCCATGATCACAATGAATGGCGGTGCTGGCTCAAAGGACCGAATGGCCTCCTCCTGCACCAATTTTCTATGTCTATGTCTATCTAGTCAGCGTGAAGACAATACATGATTACAATCGAGCCGTCCATTGTGTACAGATACAGCATAAAGGAAATAATATTTAGTGCAAGATTAAGTCCAGTAAAGTCCGATTAAAGATAGTCCGAGGGTTTACAATGAGGAAGATGGGAGGCCAGGACCGCTGTCTATTTCTTTTGAAGTGGTTTGAAGGACTGATGGGAATGAGAGGCACTGCATGAACTGAAGTTCTACTGTGTGAGCAAGTAGTGAGCAGAAGACAAGAGAGAACATTCCATTGCTACTGATGCAAGATTTATAGCTTGCGTAACTGTGATAAATCTTTCACACCTGCAGGACTTCCCAAAGCACTTCACACACAGTCTTGTTTTCAGGTGTAGCCAGGATAACAATGAAGGAAGCAGGGGAGCCAGGCACATGCAGACTTGGTGAAAACAATAGACAATAGACAACAGGTGCAGGAGTAGGCCATTCAGCCCTTCGAGCCAGCACCGCCATTCAATGTGATCATGGCTGATCATCCCCAATCAGCACCCCATTCCTGCCTTCTCCCCATATCCCCTGACTCCGCTATCTTTAAGAGCCCTATCTAGCTCTCTCTTGAAAGTATCCAGAGAACCCGCCTCCACCGCCCTCTGAGGCAGAGAATTCCACAGACTCACAACTCTCTGTGTGAAAAAGTGTTTCCTCGTCTCCGTTCTAAATGGCTTACCCCTTATTCTTAAACTGTGGCCCCTGGTTCTGGACTCCCCCAACATCGGGAACATGTTTCCTGCCTCTAGCGTGTCCAAGCCCTTAACAATCTTATATGTTTCAATAAGATCCCTCTCATCCTTCTAAACACCAGAGTGTACAAGCCCAGCCGCTCCATTCTCTCAGCATATGACAATTTGTATTTCCTGGGAAGGAGGCCATTTTGTTCCATCAATTTTGTGCTAACTCACAGACCAATCTCACTCCCCACTAACTTACCCCCCCCCCCCCCCCACTCCCATCAACCCCTCCCCCCACTCACATCAACCCCCCCCAGACACCGGGGGCAATTTACAGCGGCCCTTTAAACCCCCCCCACCCCGCACCTTCATAAGTTCAAGGAGCAGAATTTGGCCATTCGGCCCATCAAGTCTACTCCGTCATTCAATCATGGCTGGTCTATCTCTCACTCTCCACCCCATTCTCCTGCCTTCTCCCCATAACCCCTGACACCCGCACTAATCACCGTCACTACCCTTACTTGTCTTTGGGACGTGGGAGTAAAGCGGAGCACACGGGGGAAACCCAAGCGGTCACAGGGAGAACGTGCAAACTCCACATAGATAGCACCAGAAGTCAGGATCGAACCCGGGTCTTTGAAATGGTGTAGCCCCAACCAACATACGATGAGCGTTTGTCGGCGCTGGGCCTGTACTCGCTGGACTTTAGAAGAATGAGGGGGGACCTCAATGAAACGTACAGAATAATGAAAGGCCTGGATAGAGTGGATGTGGAGAGGATGTTTCCACTAGTGGGAGAGTCTAGGACCAGAGGTCACAGCCTCAGAATTAAAGGACGTTCTTTTATGATGGTGATGAGGAGGAATTTCTTTAGTCAGAGGGTGGTGAATCTGTGGAATTCTTTGCCACAGACGGCTGTGGAGGCCACAAGTCAGTGGATATATTTAAGGCAGAGATAGATACATTCTTGATTAGTGCGGGTGTCAGGGGTTATGGGGAGAAGGTAGGAGAATGGGGTTAGGAGGGAGAGATAGATCAGCCATGATTGAATGGCGGAGTAGACTTAATGGGCCGAATGTCCTAATTCTTCTGATAACACTTATGACCTTAAGTTACATCATCTGTTTTAGGGGGGTTGGCAGCTGTCAGCTATCTGGTTCATCCTCATATGGTCATTATTGTAGCTTCACCATCCAGCTGTGTCAGTGGTCACCATCCAGCTGTGTATAGATAGGTTAACATTGCATTAGAGGGGTGGCACAACCAGCAGCACATCTGCCCTCAGTCGGCTTCTCAATCCAGGGCAGGAATTAGTGATGGAAACCTGGCATGTCGACAACAACTCTCACCAACTTCTACAGATGCACCGTGGAAGCTCTCCCATCGACTTCCATCACCGCTTGGTTTGGGAACAGCCCTGCCCATGGCCGCAAGAAATTGCAGAGAGTGTATGGATGTAGCCCGGTCCATCACACACACCACACTCCCCACCATTGTAGATGTAGCCCAGTCCATCACACACCACACTCCCCACCATTGTAGATGTAGCCCAGTCCATCACACACTCTCCACCATTGTAGATGTAGCCCAGTCCATCACACACCACACTCCCCACCATTGTAGATGTAGCCCAGTCCATCACACACACACCACACTCCCCACCATTGTAGATGTAGCCCAGTCCCACACACACCACACCCCCACCATTGTAGATGTAGCCCAGTCCCACACACACCACACTCCCCACCATTGTAGATGTAGCCCAGTCCCACACAGACCACACTCCCCACCATTGTAGATGTAGCCCAGTCCATCACACACCACACTCCCCACCATTGTAGATGTAGCCCAGTCCCACACACACCACACTCCCCACCATTGTAGATGTAGCCCAGTCCATCACACACCACACTCCCCACCATTGTAGATGTAGCCCAGTCCATCACACACACCACACTCCCCACCATTGTAGATGTAGCCCAGTCCATCACACACACCACACTCCCCACCATTGTAGATGTAGCCCAGTCCCACACAGACCACACTCCACCATTGTAGATGTAGCCCAGTCCATCACACACACCACACTCCCCATCACTGACTCCATCTAGACTTCATGCTGCCTCGGGAAAGCAGCCAACATCATCGAGGACCACTCACACCCTGGTTGAGCAACGTTTTTTTGTTTCCTCTGGGTATGTGAATACTCAGGAAATGACAATAAAGATATACAATACAATACAATTCCCTCTCCTCCCCTCTCCCGTCGGGCAGAATGGTCTCCTAGTTTTATATAGATGCCCTGTTTGTCAACAGCGTCCTTGCGACATCGTCTCCATTTCACGTGGAGGTGGGTGGAAGGAGGTCAGGGTTCAAATCCTGCGAGAGTCAGACTCTGGTCCTCTGCCCTGTAGTCTGGGAGCAACTCTCCCTCCTCTTCACACTGCAGTGCCAGTCTGCAGAGACTCTATGGGCTGCTGATCAAGTGCCGTGGACCGTAGAGGGGACATAATGAGGCCAGTCAGGCCACGATCACAGGGACAGCATGGAGACTCCCTCTCTGTGTAAATAGCTGCTGCAAACATCCAGTGAGGACACTGATTGGCAGCGAGCGGCAGCTTTGTGACTGTACCACTGGGTTATACGGAGATCACACATCCTGCCTCACTTACATGGTTGCTATGGAGATCCAGCTTGATTAGATTGGGACAGTTTGAGAGAGCATCCATCTTGGAGATGTAATTCCTGGGCAGAATGCAGACACGCAGAGCGGAGCAGTTGGTCAAGTAGCCCATGTTGATCAGGTAACATGCCGACATGTTCACCACCACAATCTCATTCAGTTTCTTCTCCTTGCTCATGTGCACCATCTCCCCACACGACAAGATCAACGAGATTGAAGGGGACACCAGGTGTGTGTTGTCCACCAATCGCTTCAGCTCTGACAACATCTGTGGAGACACAACGCTCTTACAGGGAAAGCAAAAAGACTTAGACATGCAACAGGAGGAATCACAGACACACGGCAGCGAAACAGGCCCTTCGGCCCAACTCAACCATGCTGACCAACTTCCCTAACTGAACTAGCCCCACCTGTCCACATTTGGCCCGTATCACTCTTGACCTTCCCTATCCACAGAACTGTGCAAAGGTCATAAGTGATAGGAGTAGAATTAGGCCATTCTGCCCATCAAGTCTACTCTGTTATTCAATCGTGGCTGATCTATCTCTCCCTCCTAACCCCATTCTCCTGCCTTCTCCTCATAACCCCTGACACCCGTACTAATCCACATGTTGGTGCAGTCAGTACCTGACTCACTGACCTCCTCTGGCAGCTGGCTGCATAGATATGGCATCCTGGTCGGCATGGACATGTTGGGCTGAAGGCCCAGTTTCTGTGCTGTCGGACTATGTCACTATCACCCCATTGCCCTCAGTAAATTGCGCTTGCCACGTACTTTACTTTGAAAACACTGACTGTGCCCGATTATTACAGTGATTAGCAAGGGTGTGAATGAAGAAATCTCTGTCCCACTCCTCGTCCTGTGCTCTGCAGCCATCTCTCCACATCCACCCTGTCAATCTCTCCAAGGTCTCATACATTTCAATGAGATCAGCTTTCATTCCCCTGAAGAGTGTAGGCCCATTTCATTCAATCTTCATTGCACGACCTTCTGATCCCAGAATGTAGCAAATCACTTTTTAATAGGTATTTTTAATCACTGCTGGCTTCTCCACTACAGATCCTCCTGTGATGTGGGATGTGTTAGTCAGTGACTGCCACCTAGTGTACCTCGCCACACTGCATCAGCCTCTGCACACAACCCAGTGCAGTCATGTGCAGCCCTCATGAAATGAAACACTCCAAGCCCTTGAGAGTGATTATCCACAAGAAGAGAGACAAAGAGAGAGACACACTTGGTTGAAGAGTGAGCATCTCAACGGGGAAAAGAAATGTTGGAATCTAAAAGCAGATTATTATCGCATTCGAGGACACTTGCGGATCAACAAAAAGGACAAGGAGGATTACAAGCAACTGCAGATGCTGAAATCTTCAGCAAAGCGCAAAGTGCCGGAGGAACTCAGGTAGCATCTGTGGAGGGAACTGGCACACACGAGGCTTTGGGTCGGGACAAGAATGGTCCCTTCCGACCACAGATGCTGCCTAACCCGCTGAGTTCCTCCAGGACTTGACGTTTTGTCCAAAAGACAGGGGGATCTACGTTGGCGGGCAGATGCTACAGGTGGCTCAGAAGGCAAAGAGCATTGGCGTTTACTGAAGAAGGTTCGACTTTGGAAGATTCTGTTAAAACTCAGCAACATCCCAGCCGTGCATAAGTCTGGAGATCTGTGCTCAGCTCATCAACTTTCCCAGAAGACTGAGGAAGGCAGGAGGGGAGGGCAGGGTCAGGGTCTGTGCAGGGAGCCACCGATCCGGCCCCTGCTCGTCCACTGAGGACCGGAGAAACGGACCGGAGGATGGAATGGGGAGGGGGGGGGGTTCCCCGGGGCACAAAGGCTGAAGGTGGCTGGGCAAGGTGAGGGACAACGGGTTTGCTGGAGGCCCTGTAGCAGCCTGGTACTCGCCTGGATCAGGCGTAACTCCAGCAGACCGCGCGCACGCACCACGCACGACTTTCTAAATGGAACCAAAGCCTGGCCACTTTTGCCTGGGGTCGCACTGGACTATTTCTATGCTCCTTCTACTAATCTGGGATCGTGCTTCGGTACGGCAATACCTTATGGGACAATATGAAAAATAAAGAACTGACAGGAAGCGCTGCCTCAAAAAGGCCGCCAGCATCATCAGAGACCCACACCACCCTGGTCACCCTCTCATCTCGCTGCTACCATCGGGGAAGAAGGTACAGGAGCCTGAAAACCGTGACCTCCAGGTTCAAGAACAGCTTCTTCCCTCCAACCATCAGGCGCTTGAACACTGCACACTAACCTCAGCAACACTAACCTGGCAACACTAACCTCTCCCCTACCTCAGCATCCCAGACCCACTGCAGACTTTGTTTTGGTTGCCCTACGGACTTTGGTTTTGCAGTATTATGGTCTGGTAACCTTGTATGACTAATTATTAATTTATTGTATCATTGATTTTTGTATATTTATCCGTGTGTTCTTACGATAATGGGCCTGTAAAACTGCAGCGTGGAAGAATTTCATTGTTCTGCTGCCAGGACATGGCTTTGACTAAGTGTGGGTGAGGTCACGCTGAGAGTATTGTGCTGCATCTGGTCGCTTATTCACGAAAGACGACACTGTCATTGGAGGCAGTCCACAGGAACTAAACAATGCCAATTCCCAAGATGAGAGGGTTATCCTATCTCAGGTAGCAAAAAAATTACATCTATATTTTCTGGAGTTCAGAAGACTGAGGGGTGATCTTACTGAAAGAGTGTACACTTGCCTTTATCAGTAGGTAATAATAGCATTGAGTAGATAATAGACAATAGGTGCAGGAGTAGACCATTCGGCCCTTCGAACTTCGAATAATGCATTTCGTTGTCTCTGTACTGTACACTGACAATGACAATTAAAATTGAATCTGAATCTGAATCTGAACCAGCACCGCCATTCAATGTGATCGTGGCTGATCATCCCCAATCAGTATCCCGTTCCTGCCTTCTCCCCATATCCCCTGACTCTGCTATCTTTAAGAGCCCTAGCTAGCTCTCTCTTGAAAGCATCCAGAGAACCTGCCTCCACCGCCCTCTGAGATAGAGAATTCCACAGACTCACCACTCTCTACGTTCTAAATGGCTTACCCCTTATTCTTAAACTGTGGCTCCTGGTTCTGGACTCCCCCAACATCGGGAACATGTTTCCTGCCTCTAGCGTGTCCAAACCCTTAATAATCTTATATGTTTCAATAAGATCCCCTCTCATCCTTTTAAATTCCAGAGTTAACTAAAGTCATGTTACAGCTGTATAAAAATGTGGTTTAGCCATTGTGTGCTATACCTGTCACCCTTTTACAGGAAGGGTGTAGCGGCTTTGTAGAGGGTGTTGGACATTCACCCAAATGTTGCCTGGAATAGAGGGTATTAGCTATGAAGAAAAATGGACACAAAGTGCTGGAGTAACTCAGCAGGTCAGGCAGCATCTCTGGAGAAAAAGGATAGGTGGTGCTTTGGGTTGGGACCCTTCATCTGACTGAAGAGGGGCTGTGACCTGAAACATCACCCATCCTTTCTCTCCGGAGATGCTGCCTGACCTGCTGAGTTACTCCAGCACTTTGTGTCTATCTTTGGTGTTTATCAACCAGCATCCGCAGTTCCTTGTTTCTATGTTGGACGAACTTGGATATTTTTTCTCTGGAGCCATTTGCCTGGATGAAAGCACATCTCCAGATTCAGGGGCAGTTTCTTCCCAACTGTTATCAGGCAAGTGAACCATCCTATTACCAAATAGAGAGCGGTCCTGACCTCCCATTTATCACAATGGAAACCCGTAGTCTGTCTTTATTCAGGCTTTACTGGGCTGTTATCTTGCACTAAACATTATTCCCTTAATCCTGTATATATACGCTGTGGGCAGCTTGATTGTAATCAGGTATAGTCTTTCCGCTGACTGGAGACTATGCAGCAAAAAGGATTTTCACTCTACCTCAGTACACGTGACAATAAACAAAACTAAATACCTTTAAATCTTCCCTGTCCATGTACCTGTCCAAATGCTGTTATTGTACTTAGCTACAAGAAAAATGCTGAATAGCAGGAACAATAAAAGGGAAGAACTGTGACAAGGAAGAAGGCAGCAGGAAATCATCAACAAATGGGATGATGCCCCAGGGGAAATGGTCTGGTTATGTTGCACGGAAAGAATCGCATCGACTCCAGGTTACAAATTAATTGTTGACTTCCATGGCTAACCCGGTTTCGAGGGCACTTGGTAATATGAGAGTCCGTGTCAGAGAGGGTGCCTGCAAGTGGTGACAGTCCACCAAGCATATATTTATCATGATTAGTGGATTAGTAACTAAAGATCAGGGCTTCTGGATCAATGACAGAGATTGATGGTGAGCAGTTGTTGAACTCCGGTTCCAAATGGACTCGGGTGAAATCAAAAACAAGATTCAAAAACAAGAAGGCAAGGGTTTAAGATGACAGGGAGAGATTATAAAGGGATCTGATGGGTGTTTTTCACACAAAGGATGGCTGATAACAAACGCACTGCCAGATGAGGTGATAGAATCAGATGCAGTCACTATGTTTAAGAGGCATTTGATTAGAGCGTGTATTGAAAGATATGGGCCTTAATATGGGGAAGTGGGAATAGTGTAGATTGGCATGGACCTGGTGGGCCGAAGGGCCAGTTTCACACATAAGGTCCACCCAACTTCATCCCACCACACATCCCCGCCCAGACTGACACCTCGTGGTGAAGACCCTGTCACTGTGACCCTGCCCATAATAAAGACCGACCCACAATGTGAAACCTCACCAGAGCAAAGCCCAGGCCCACAGACTTCCTCTGCAAGCAAAGCCGGCCCACAGAGTGACAACTGCTACAGAGCACCCACCTGATAATACCCTGCAGGACAGCACCCACCTGATCACACCCTGCACAGTAGCACCCAGCCTGACCCCACCCTGCAGGGCAGCACCCACCTGATCACACCCTGCAGGGCAGCACCCAGCCTGACCCCATCCTGCAGGGCAGCACCCAGCCTGACCCCATCCTGCAGGGCAGCACCCACCTGACCCCACCCTGCAGGACAGCACCCACCTGACCCCACCCTGCAGGGCAGCACCCAGCCTGACCCCACCCTGCACAGTAGCACCCACCTGACCCCACCCTGCACAGTAGCACCCAGCCTGACCCCACCCTGCACAGTAGCACCCACCTGACCCCACCCTGCAGGGCAGCACCCAGCCTGACCCCACCCTGCACAGTAGCACCCAGCCTGACCCCACCCAGCAGGACAGCACCCACCCTGACCCCACCCTGCAGGACAGCACCCACCTGACCCCACCCTGCAGGTAGCACCCACCTGACCCACCCTGCAGGGCAGCACCCAGCCTGACCCCACCCTGCAGGGCAGCACCCACCTGACCCCACCCTGCAGGGCAGCACCCACCTGACCCCACCCTGCAGGACAGCACCCACCTGACCCCACCCTGCAGGGCAGCACCCAGCCTGACCCCACCCTACAGGGCAGCACCCAGCCTGACCCCACCCTGCAGGGCAGCACCCAGCCTGACCCCACCCTGCAGGGCAGCACCCAGCCTGACCCCACCCTGCAGAGTACCACCCACCTGACCCCACCCTGCAGGGCAGCACCCAGCCTGACCCCACCCTGCAGGGCAGCACCCAGCCTGACCCCACCCTGCACAGTAGCACCCCACCTGACCCCACCCTGCAGGACAGAACCCAGCCTGACCCCACCCTGCAGGACAGCACCCAACACCCTGCAGGACAGCACCCAACATCACCACACACAAAGTGGCGACCCACAGAGGAAGGACCCATTAATGGTGACCCCGCCATCTGACCCCAGGCGCCGCGGCTCGGGCCCTGGAGACCGACCTGGCGAGCGGTGGCGCTGGTGGCGGCGGCGGGAACCCGCAGGCTCTTGACGCGCTTCATGGAGCAGGCCGCGTTACCCGGGGCAACGGCTCCAGCACGCCGCCACCGCGCCTGCGCCGCCCCGACCCCTCCCCCTGACCAGGCCCCGCCCCTTGACCAGACCCCGCCCCTTGACCAGACCCCGCCCCTTGACCAGGCCCCGCCCCTTGACCAGGCCCCGCCCCTTGACCAGACCCCGCCCCTTGACCAGACCCCGCCCCTTGACCAGGCCCCGCCCCTTGACCAGACCCCGCCCCTTGACTAGAGAAAGAAATAAAGAACGGCCCCGCCCCTTGACTAGACCCCGCCCCTTGACCAGGCCCCGCCCCTTGACCAGACCCCGCCCCTTGCTCAGACCCCGCCCCTTAACCTGGCCCCTCCCCGTGGCCAGACCCCGCCCCTTGGACAGAACCCGCCCCCCCCTAGTGGGTCTGCTGAAGTTTGAGCCCATTCGACCCATCGAGTGTGTCTATCTTCAGTGTGAGCCCCTAGACTATGATCCCACAGATGAGCACCAGGCCATCATGTATACATATTTCATCTACAGTTCCTTCCTCCACGTCTGTCTATGTCTTGATCGTGCCCCGCTGGGTGTGAGTGAGCGAGGCTGCTCATTCCCAGCTACAGGTTCAGTCACTAGCTGACCCATCCGTGACCTGTCCAACACTGACCACTGCCAAAGTCCAGTCTGTTACCGGCCAGAGACACGGCTGGAATGTGGAGCTACCATCACCTGCTGGAGGAACTTAGGGGGTCGAGCAGCATCTGTGGGGGGAGAAGGATCGATCAATGGTTTGGGTAGGAAGGATGGAGTCCTAAAAGATTTCCCCTTTATCCTTAAACTGTGACTCCTTGTTCTGGACTTCCCCAACATCGGGAACAATCTTCCTGCATCTAGCCTGTCCAACCCCTTAAGAATTTTGTAAGTTTCTATTAGATCCCCCCTCAATCTTCTAAATTCTAGCGAGTACAAGCCGAGTCTTTTTTTTTATTTTAAATATTTTATTTTACTAGAAGTAAGTACAGTCATATGGCACCAAAGTGCCTAATATATATTTTCATAATACATTTTATGTACAACTTCTTTTTTTTTTTTTACATTGAAAAAAGATTAGAATAAGAAAAAGAAGTTAGATAGTAAAGGATAGAAAGATGTGAAATATATATTGTGTGAAGAAAGAAAACGAGTAAATGAAGAAAGTTGAGAGAGAAAATAGAGAAAAGAAAATAAAATAAAGAAGAAAAGGAGATCATTATTTATAATCTTGACCAACCCTCATCCAGTCCTGAAACAGTTATTTTTTACAATTGTGTTGCACCATATGATTCCAAAAAAACGACGAATGGAGACCAACTCGTTATGAATTGGTCTGATTTATCCATTAGGAGGAATCGCATTTCCTCAAGATGAGCCGTGTCCAACATACTTGCAATCCACATTTTAAGCGTTGGTATTGATGTACCCTTCCAAAATTTAAGTATTAATTTTTTTGCTATTATTAAACCATAGTTAAGGAATAGATTTTGAGATGTGTTCAATTTATTCCCATCTTCCATTACACCAAATATAATCATTTCAGTATTAGGTTCCATTCTTGTCTTGAATAATATTGTAAATATTTCAAAAATATCATTCCAAAATCTATAAAGTTTTATGCAGGAAACTAAGGAGTGTGTTATAGTTGCCTGGTACACAAAAAAGCTGGAGAAACTCAGCGGGTGCAGCAGCATCTATGGAGCGAAGGAAATAGGCAACGTTTCGGCCCGAAACGTTGCCTATTTCCTTCGCTCCATAGATGCTGCTGCACCCGCTGAGTTTCTCCAGCTTTTTTGTGTACCTTCGATTCTCCAGCATCTGCAGTTCCTTCTTAAACATTGTTATAGTTGCCTTTTGGGTTAGACATTTATCACGAGTGGCGGATATATTTGGATAAAATTTGTTCAATCTTGTTTTTGAATAATATAATCTATGTACAATTTTAAATTATATTAGATTATGTCTTACATTAATTGAACATTTGTGAATATATATCAAATACTTTTCCCATGCAACCTTCGTAATTTTTATCATTAGTTCCCGTTCCCACTCTTCTCTAAGTACCTCTGTCGATGGTAGATCTATATTTAGAATACTATTATATAAATATGATTAAAAAAATTGTGAGTCAGCTTCAATATTCATTGCTTCTTCCAATGTCAGGAGTTACTTTTTGATATCCTTGTATATATTTTTTCACGAAATCGCAAATCTGAAGAAATTTAAAATATTGGTTGTTTTTCAATTTAAATTTTAATTGTAATTGTAGGAATGATAGTAGGTTTCCCATTTCGTGCATATCCCCGATCCTTCTAATTCCGAGAATTTCCCATTGGTTATATGTCTTATCAATAAGGGATGGTTTAAATAAAGGGTTATTCGCTATTGGCATTAACAGTGATAGATTTCTTAATTTTAAAGATAATTTTATTTGTTTCCAAATTCTTATTGTACCATATATAATTGGGTTCTTCTTATACATTGTGTTATTCAGTTTTTTTGGGGAGAAGAGGATCGTTCCTATATTACAAGGATGACAATCCTCCTTCTCCATTTATATCCATTCTGTCTGTTGTGTAGAACTATCCAACCAATAAATCATATTCTTAATATGCACTGCCCAGTAATAATACATAAAATTCGGAAGTGAAAGTCCCCTGACCTCTTTTGGTTTACATAAGTGTTTTTTTGTGATTCTATGTGATCTATAGTCCCAAATATAATTTGTAATGTTAGAGTCTAATTTAAAAAATAAATATTTTGGTATATAATATGAGATGGTTTTCCTCATCTCGGTCCTAAAAGATTTCCCCCTTATCCTTAAACTGTGACCTCTTGTTCTGGACTTCCCCAACATCGGGAACAATCTTCCTGCATCTAGCCTGTCCAAACCCTTAGGAATTTTGTAAGTTTCTATAAGATCCCCCCTCAATCTTCTAAATTTTAGCGAGTACAAACCGAGTCTATCCAGTCTTTCTTCATATGAAAGTCCTGACATCCCAGGAATCAGTCTGGCGAACCTTCTCTGTACTCCCTCTATGGCAATAATGTCTTTCCTCAGATTAGGAGACCAAAACTGTACGCAATACTCCAGGTGTGGTCTCACCAAGACCCTGTACAACTGCAGTAGAACCTCTCTGCTCCTATACTCAAATCATTTTGCTATGAAAGCTAACATACCATTTGCTTTTTTCACTGCCTGCTGCACCTGCATGCCTGCTTTCAATGGTACACAAAAATGCTGGAGAAACTCAGCGGGAGCAGCAGCATCTATGGAGCGAAGGAAATAGGTAACGTTTCGGGCCGAAACCCTTCTTCAGAGGTTTGCCTACTTTTAATGACTGGTGTCCCATGACACCCAGGTCTCGTTGCTTCTCCCCCCTTTCCTAATCGGCCACCATTCAGATAATAGTCTACTTTCCTGTTTTTGCCACCAAAGTGGATAACCTCACATTTATCCACATTATACTGCATCTGCCATGCATTTACCCACTCACCCAGCCTATCCAAGTCACCAGTTCCATGCTGTATCACTTTATGACTCTAACTGACATTTCGAGTCGAGACCCTTCTTCACCCATTCCCCTGCAGGTCATCTCCTGACCATCAACCACTCATCTACACTCACCCCACAGTCCACCCTCCACCCACACTGTGGGGGCAGCTTACAGCGGCCCTTTAACCCACCCGCCCCACACGTCTTTGGAGTGTGGGAGGAAACCGGAGCACATGGAGCGAACTCACGCAGTCACAGGGGGAAGGTGCAAACTCCACACAGACAGTGCCGGAGCTCAGGATCGAACCCTCGTCCCTGGTGCCGTGAGGCAGCGGCTCTGCCCCTGTCTGATGTTCAAGGTGAATGTATAAGATCAGCCGTGATCTTACTGCGTGGCAGACCAGGTGCAAGGGCACGAATAGCCTGTTCCTGCTTCCCTTCACTACGTTGGTGAACATGGGCCAGATTAAGGCATCTCAGTTGCCCCAGTCTGTGTTGCTCTGAGCAGAGACGAGAGAGAGCAGTCTGTCAACTGGTGCCCGCCAAGTTTCACAACATCAGTAGGGATGCCATCTGCTCCACAAGCCTCCTGCTTTTCCTTCTGACATATGCTCTTTTCAACCCCTTCCTCAGCAAGGATGAGACTGGTCCATCCAGAGTCTATGGATCTCTGGACCTTCTTGTCTCTTGCCAGGATGAGTCCATATCCATTGGGTATCAGGAGTGTCGGTAACACTGAGGCATCCATGCCTCTGGTATCAACGAGGAGCTGGATCACCTCTGAACTATCCATCGTCAGTTCGTACATTAGAGGAGCAAAATTTGGCCCATGAAGTCCACTCCACCATTCAATCACGGCTGATCTATCTCTCCCTCCTAACCCCATTCTCCTGCCTTCTCCCCGTAACCCCTGACACCCAGACTAATCAAGAATCTATCTATCTCTGCCTTAAATATATCCACTGACTTGGCCTCTGCAGCCGTCTGTGGCAAAGAATCCCACACTTTTTGTCAGTCACAGCTTTTTGTTTTGTTGGATCTCAGCCTGGAGTTTTTGTCCCCTGAGGCGTAAAGAATTTCCATCCACGAACACCTTGCGTTTGAGGTTGGATATCAAAACAAACTGGAGGTGCTGGAAATCTGAAATAAAATCAGAAGATCCTGGAAAGACTCAGCAGGTGGGAGCTTGTGAAGGAAGAGAAAATGCTCACGTTTCAGGACAATGCACCTTCACACAAACATGAAGGAGAAAACTAATGAGCTTTTGCCCCATCTGTGTCTGTTTGTGATTGACGTTAATTATGAAATGGGCAGTGTAGTGAGTCGCTGTCTCCCAACCCACTGTTTCAATCCAACCTGTGACCATGTGGGTTTCCCCAGATGCTCCGGATCTCCCCCTCCCCCCCCCACAAGACGTGCGGGCTGGGGGGTTAATGGGCCCCCTGTCTGTGGGTGAGGGGTGGATTGTGAGGGGGAGTTGATGGGAGTGTTTCATCTCAAGATTCAAGAGTCTCTGAAGAAGGGTCTCGACCCGAAACGTCGCCAATTCCTTCGCTCCACAGATGTTGCCTCACCCGCTGAGTTACTCCAGCATTTTTGTCTACCTTCGATTCTTCCAGCATCTGCAGTTCCTTCTTGAACAAGACTGTTTTATAGTCACTTGTCTCAGACAGGACAATCAAACTCTTACTATGCAGCAGCACAACACAATATGTGAAGTTTGTCTCAACCCAGAACGTCACCCATTCCTTCTCTCCACAGATGCTGCCTATCCCGCTGAGTTACTCCAGCATTTTATGTCTATCTTCGGTTTAAACCGGCACCTGCAGTTCCTTACTGTGTAAACATAGTGCTCTGTAAACAATATAATAAGCTAAAATAAAGTTATATATATATATTTATATATACACACATACACACACACACACATACATAAATGCAAAGTGCTGGAGTAACTCAGCGGGGCAGGAGAAGGGTAATGTTTCAGGCCGATGTGTGTGTATGTATACTATTATGTAGATACTAGTATACCAGGGACTAACTCTACAGAACGTTTTCCTTCCATTATTTATTATGTAAAAGAATATGTGTGTTATGATTGTGTTTATAATTTGTTTGGTTGTTTTGTTGTTTGTCTTTTTGCACAAATGTCCGCGAGCATTGCCACTTTCATTTCACTGCACATTTCGTATGTGTATGTGACAAACAAACTTGACTTGACTTGACTTGACTTGACCGTGTCGTGGTGGAGAAGCTTGTGTGGCCCTGAGATCCTGAGAGCGATGCCGTCTGGAGCTACGCTCCTGGTAGGGCCACCCATGGCGGTAAGGTCGAGGGGGAGGTCCCTGACAAAGAGCCAATCCAACCAAGACCTCAACGGTGGAACAGGCGGAGGACGATGGCTGACCTTAGTGGAGCTAACGTCACAACGGCTGGGAAGGCGGATGAAGGCTGCGGCAGAAAAGGGTCTCCGGTCGTCTTGGACCACGCCACTGGATCCTGACCCAGATCTGTCAAGGACCGTGTGGGGTGGCTGTCTGTGCACCAGTCTCCTCACGTTAAACAAAGTCACGCACAGGCAGGCGTTCTACAACCCATGTTCAGCCATGATCGATGGGGGCTTAAGAAAGAAAGATATATATTGAATTGAATTGAATTTCCTTTATTGTCATTCAGACCTTTCAGTCTGAACGAAATTTCGTGCCTGCAGTCATACATAAATAGATACAATACTTAAATAATAGGGCAGAAAGCCCTGGGGAAGAAGGTACAGGAGCCTGAAAACCGTGACCTCCAGGTTGAAGAACAGCTTCTTCCCAACAACCATCAGGCTGTTGAACACTGCACAACACTAACCTCAGCAACACGTGATCTTCCACGGACTGCGGATTTGCTCTATTTTCCTCCTATTGCTGATTATTAATTTATTATGTTGCTGATTATTTATTTCTGTGTTCCTGCTTCAGTGGGCATATTACGCTGCAGTCAGTAGGAATGTCCATGTGTCTCTTCCTGGTTCATACGACAATGAAATGGCCTCATTTACTGCATCAGGTGTTCCCGATGCAGCCTCTTGTACATCGTCGAGACCAAGCATAGACTCGGTGACCAGTTCGCTGAACACCCACGCTCGGTCCACCAAGGCCTGCTGGATCTCCCAGTCGCCAAACACTTCAACTCCCCTTTCTTGAATTTTGAATCATTTCTTGAATTTTGTGTACCTTCGATCTTCCAGCATCTGCAGTTCCTTCTTGAAACAGCACCTCATATTCCGCCTGGGCAGTTTGCATCCTGATGGCATTAACGTTGAATTCTCCCAATTTTGCTAGCCCTTGCTGTCTCCTCCCCTTCCTTAACCCTCGAGCTGTCTCCTCCCATCCCCCCGCCCTCGGGCTCCTCCTCCTCCTCCCTTTTTTCCTTCCTTCTCCCCCCCACCCCCCATCAGTCTGAAGAAGGGTTTCGGCCCGAAATGTCGCCCATTTACTTCGCTCCATAGATGCTGCTGCACCCGCTGAGTTTCTCCAGCATTTTTGTCTACCTTCGATTTTCCAGCATCTGCAGTTC
This sequence comes from Leucoraja erinaceus, assembly GCF_028641065.1. Taxonomy (NCBI): domain Eukaryota; kingdom Metazoa; phylum Chordata; class Chondrichthyes; order Rajiformes; family Rajidae; genus Leucoraja; species Leucoraja erinaceus. The sequence goes on along the minus strand of NW_026576080.1, from coordinate 47,468 downwards.
CTTCTTGAACACTTCAACTCCCCCTCCCATTCCCACACTGACCTCTCTGTCCTGGGTCTCCTCCATTGCCAGAGTGAGGCCCAGCCACAAACTAGAGGAACAGCACCTCATATTCCGCTTGGGCAGTTCACACACAGCGGTGAAGGGTGAATTCTACAATTTTGGGGACTGACCTTCAAACAATTCCCTCCGCCTTCCCCCCCCTCGTGGAATCACACCCATTGCTCTCCTTATCTAACACTGTTTGTCTTCTCATCTTTGGTCTGTCAACCAATAGCAGGCTATTATCTAAATGGTGGCCGATTGGGAAAGGGGGAGATGCAGCGAGACCTGGGTGTCATGGTACACCAGTCATTGAAAGTAGGCATGTAGGTGCAGCAGGCAGTAAAGAAAGCGAATGGTATGTTAGCTTTCATTGCAAAAGGATTTGAGTATAGGAGCAGGGAGGTTCTACTGCAGTTGTACAGGGTATTGGTGAGACCACACCTGGAGTATTGCGTACAGTTTTGGTCTCCAAATCTGAGGAAGGACATTCTTGCCATAGAGGGAGTGCAGAGAAGGTTCACCAGACTGATTCCTGGGATGTCAGGACTGTCTTATGAAGAAAGACTGGATAGACTTGGTTTATACTCTCTAGAATTTAGGAGATTGAGAGGGGATCTTATAGAAACTTACAAAATTCTTAAGGGGTTGGACAGGCTAGAAGCAGGAAGATTGTTTCCGATGTTAGGGAAGTCCAGGACAAGGGATCACAGCTTAAGGATAAGGGGGAAATCCTTTGAAACCGAGATGAGAAGAACTTTTTTTCACACAGAGAGTGGTGAATCTCTGGAACTCTCTGCCACAGAGGGTAGTTGAGGCCAGTTCATTGGCTATATTTAAGAGGGAGTTAGATGTGGCCCTTGTGGCTAAGGGATCAGGGGGTATGGAGAGAAGGCAGGTACGGGATACTGAGTTGGGTGATCAGCCATGATCATATTGAATGGCGGTGCAGGCTCGAAGGGCCGAATGACCTACTCCTGCACCTAATTTCTATGTTTCTATGTTTCTAACCCCCCACTCACCCGTTTAAGAATAAGGGGTAAGTCACTTAGGACGGAGACGAGGAAACACTTTTTCTCACAGAGAGTGGTGAGTCTGTGGAATTCTCTGCCTCAGAGGGAGGTGGAGGCCGGTTCTCTGGATGCTTTCAAGAGAGAGCTAGATAGGGCTCTTAAAGATAGCGGAGTCAGGGGATATGGGGAGAAGGCAGGAACGGGGTACTGATTGAGGATGATCAGCCATGATCACATTGAATGGCGGTGCTGGCTCGAAGGGCCGAATGGCCTCTACTCATGCACCTATTGTCTATTGTATCCACCTATCATTCGCCAGGCTTTGTCATGCCCCCCCCTCCCCTCCCCCCCCGACCACAAGTCAGCCTGAAGAAGGTCCATGTTCTCCAGTGAACTGGTCAGTCAGCATGGATGGGGAGAGAAGCAAGAGTTAACGGTTGGGGCGAGGAGAGGGCAGGATTTGTGAAGTGTGTGCAGGAGAACTTTCTTCATCAGGGTGATCCTGGGCCAAGAAGGTAGGCAACAGACCGAGACTTGTTCTGGGAAGGAAGCCAGGCCACATGGAGAAGGCATCAACAGGGAGCGTCTGGGAGCTGGAGCTGAGGATCACAAGGTTTACAGCAGCAGTAACTCTGCAACAGGAAGCAGGCCACTCCAAGGTAAAAATAGTCGCTGGCAGAGGTGCCAAGTCGAGAGGAATCCTGGCACAGTGGGGTGTCGTGGAGGGGGAGAGGTTTCAGCTGCAGTCTCGCTGCCTTTCCCAAGAAGGAGCAGAGAAGGCAAGTCACAGCCAAGGTTCTCTGGGTGACCTAAAGGGTGGAATGTCAATGGGAGCAGCATCAATGGGCAGGCACTAGTCGCCAGCTCGCCAGCTCGTAACAACCCAGCTGCTTGCGGAAGCTTCAGCAAAGAAGTTAGAGTGGCACAGCGCTAGACACCCGGGTTCCATCTTGACATGGAGTGCTGTCTGTGAGGAGTTTGCACGTCCTCATGCTCATAACTGCAAGATGTTCTCGGAGCAGAATTTTGCCATTCGACCCATCAAGTCTAGTCCACCATTCCATGCAACATGTGCCCGATGTTGGGCGAGTCCAGGACCAGGGGCCACAGTTTAAGAATAAGGGGGAAGCCATTTAGAACGGAGACGAGGAAACACTTTTTCACACAGAGAGTTGTGAGAGTGTGGAATTCTCTGCTTCAGAGGGCGGTGGAGGCCGGTTCTCTGGATACTTTCGAGAGAGTTAGATAGGGCTCTTAAAGATAGTGGAGTCTTCTTCAAACTCGACCCAAACTGTCATTAATTCCTTCTCATTACAGATGCTGCCTGACCCGCTGAATTACTCCAGCACTCTGTGAAACGTCACCTATCCATGTTCTCCACAGATGCTGCCTGACCTGCTGAGTTACTGCAGCACTCTGTGAAACGTCACCTATCCATGTTCTCCACAGATGCTGCCTGACCCGCTGAATTACTCCAGCACTCTGTGAACCTCATCTATCCATGTTCTCCACAGATGCTGCCTGACCCGCTGAGTTACTCCAGCACTCTGTGAAACATCACCTATCCATGTTCTCCACAGATGCTGCCTGGCCCGCTGAGTTATGGTGCAGCAGCATCTATGGAGCAAAGGAAATAGGCAACGTTTCGGGGCCGAAATCCTTCTGGAAATAGGCAACGTTTCGGGCCGAAACCCTTACGGGTTTCGCCCGAAACGTTACCTAACACCAAGACTCCATAGATGCGACCCGCTGAGTTACACCCAGCGTGGCTTTGAAACGGCACCTATCCAATCGCCATCGCAGAGCTGGGGGCTTTGCTGAGTGACTCTGACATCGGGGGGGGGAGAGTGCAGTGGAGATATAAGTTTTTTTGGCCTTCCATCACAGCTATGTGATGGATGTTTATGTAAAACGTAAATTATGTTGTGTCTTGGGTCTATTTGTGTGTAATGTATGGCTGCAGAAACGGCATTTCGTTTGGACCTCAAGGGGTCCAAATGACAATGTGTTTGCAAACGGATAGAGATGAGGTTGTGGAGGGGAGATCAGGGAGAGGAGAGATCAGAGCGGGGAGAGGGGAGATCCGGGAGGTGGCTACGGACAGAGATGAGGTTGTGGAGTAACTCAGTGGGACAGCCAGCATGTCAGAGCGAGGAGAGGGGAGAGGGGAGATCTGGGAGGTGGCTAGGCACAAAATGCTGGAGTAACTCAGTGGGACAGCCAGCATGTCTGGAGAGAAGGAATGGGTGACGTTTCGGGTCGATCCCTCCTTCAGACAGGAGGTGGAGCTGGGCTACAGGTGGGGAACGGTACATCAGTCTTCACTACACAGACAGCCTGTGGAAGGTGTGAGAGCTCCGAATGTGACAAAGACTATGTGTCGGGGGAGGTACTTGGGAGCTGATCTGTACCTGTAGTGGATAAGTTTAAGGTGAGGGGGGAAAGGTGGTCTTCTTCTTCTGTTGTGTGTTCTTTAGACCTGCAGCTCCGTTGAGGTGAGCCAGGCCAACATGTCATGGTCCAGGTCAAACAGACCTCGTGGGCAACTGGTGACGATGTGCTCCACTGTCTGCGTTGGGTCCCCACACTCGCAGGAGGCGCTCACTGTCCACGAGGCCCCACCTCCTCATCGCCGCTCCATAGCGTCTGATGCCTGTCCTCAAGCGGTTGAGGGTTGTCCACTGCTTTTGGGACAAGTCCTGGCCAGGGACGTCCATGGGGTCATTGATGTAAAGGTGTGGATGTATGGAACAATCTGCCAGAGGAGGTATACATAGGACAGAACTATAGGTGTTTAAACCGAAGATAAGCACATAAATGCTGAAGTAACTCAGTGGGTCCGACATAGGGTCGCTAACTGTCCCGTATTAGCCGGGACATCCCGTATATTGGGCTATATCGGTTTGCCCCCGTACGGGATCGCCCTTGTCCCATTAAACCGTTAGAAATTCGGTGCAGGAGTAGGTCGTTCGGCCCTTCGAGCCTGCACGTCCCCACGTAGTATGCCCATGGCTGAGCATCCAACTCAGTAGCCTATCGCCTCGCCTTCTCTCCATACGGTCTGATCCCCTTAGCCACAAGGGCCACATCTAACTCCTTCATAAATATACACAATGAACTGGCCTCAACTTCATTCTGTGGCAGAGAATTCCACAGATTCACCACTCTCATGTGTGAAAAATGTTCTTCTCATCTCGGTTTTAAAGGATTTCCCCTTTATCCATAAGCTGTGACCCCTTGTCCTGGACTTCCCTAACATCGGGAACAATCTTCCTGCATCTAGCCTGTCCAACCCCTTAAGAATTTTGTAAGTTTCTATAAGGTCCCCTCTCAATCTTCTAAATTCTAGAGAGTATAAACCAAGTCTATCCAGTTTTTCTTCATAAGACAGTCCTGACATCCCAGGAATCAGTCTGTGGTGAACCTTCTCTGTACTCCCTCTATGGCAATAATGTCCTTCCTCAGATTTGGAGACCAAAAACTGTACGCAATACTCCAGGTGTGGTCTCACCAAGACCCTGTACAACTGCAGTAGAACCTCCCTGCTCCTATACTCAAATCCTTTTGCAATGAAAGCTAACATACCATTCGCTTTCTTCACTGCCTGCTGCACCTGCATGCCTACCTTCAATGACTGGTGTACCATGACAGTTGGGGTATCGCTGCATTCCCCCCTTTCCCACATCGGCCACCATTTAGATAATAATGCCGAGTGCCCTCGTCCCGTATTTGACCGCTACTACTCGGGTCGAGGGGACTGTCGGGTCGGAGCGCTGTGTCCGGCCCCGCCTCACCCGTCCCGACGTAGTGCAGCCCATGAGTGCAGCAGCATTGCAGCATGGGCGCCTCGCCCATGTACCCCGTACAGGGTGCGGGGGTCGGCAGTACCGGCCAGCTGTCCGACCTTCGGACCTTCGCTGACCGCCGACACCACCACCGCCCCTCCTTCTCACGGCCGATCATCGGTTCACGAGTTGGACGAGGCGCCGGACTGTGCACGCGGCCCCCGGGCCAAAACTCCTCAGCTGGTCCCGCCGGCTGGGCTTTGTGTACAGTCCAGCACCCGGGGCCAACTCATCATTCACCCAGTCACGGCCCAGTCGCTCAACGGATTGCCGTGGGGAATTTGTCCCGTATTTTGACCCTTTGTCCCTGATTTGGGAGCGAGAATGTTGGCGACCCTCGTCAGGCAGCATCTCTGGAGAACATGGACATGGAACATGGAGAACCAGGGGGTTACAGTTTAAGAATAAGGGGGCGGCCATTTCAAGATTCATGATTCAAGAGCGTTTATTGTCATGTGTCCCAGATAGGACAATGAAATTCAATGAAAGGACAAACTTTTTCACCCAGAGAGTTGTGAATCTGTGGAATTCTCTGCCACAGAAGGCAGTGGAGGCTCATTCACTGGATGTATTCAAGAGAGAGTTAGATTTAGCTCTTAGGGCTAATGGGGAAAAAACAGGAAATGGGTATTGATTCTGGATGATCAGCCTTGATTAGCGGGCTCGAAGTGACGAATGGCCGACTCCTGCAGCTATTATCTATGTTTCTATAGGGTGCAGGGTGCATTGTACACGGGGTACAGGGTGCATTGTACATGGGGTACAGGGTGCATTGTACACGGGGTGCAGGGTGCATTGTACACGGGGTACAGGGTGCATTGTACACGGGGTACAGGGTGCATTGTACACAGGGTGCATTGTACATGGGGTACAGGGTGCATTGTACACGGGGTGCAGGGTGCATTGTACACGGGGTACAGGGTGCATTGTACACAGGGTACAGGGTGCATTGTACACGGGGTACAGGGTGCATTGTACACGGGGTACAGGGTGCATTGTACACGGGGTGCAGGGTGCATTGTACATTGGGGTGCAGGGTGCATTGTACACGGGGTACAGGGTGCATTGGGTACAGGGTACATTGTACACGGGGTACAGGGTGCATTGTACACGGGGTACAGGGTGCATTGTACACGGGGTACAGGGTGCATTGTACACGGGGTACAGGGTGCATTGTACATGGGGTACAGGGTGCATTGTACATGGGGTACAGGGGGTGCAGGGTGCATTGTACACGGGGTACAGGGTGCATTGTACACGGGCATTGTACACGGGGTACAGGGTGCATTGTACACGGGGTACAGGGTGCATTGTACACGGGGTACAGGGTGCATTGTACACGGGGTACAGGGTGCATTGTACACGGGGTACAGGGTGCATTGTACACGGGGTGCAGGGTGCATTGTACACGGGGTACAGGGTGCATTGTACACGGGGTACAGGGTGCATTGTACACGGGGTACAGGGTGCATTGTACACGGGGTACAGGGTGCATTGTACATGGGGTACAGGGTGCATTGTACATGGGGTACAGGGTGCATTGTACACGGGGTACAGGGTGCATTGTACACGGGGTACAGGGTGCATTGTACACGGGGTACAGGGTGCATTGTACACGGGGTACAGGGTGCATTGTACACGGGGTACAGGGTGCATTGTACACGGGGTACAGGGGGTACAGGGTGCATTGTACACGGGGTACAGGGTGCATTGTACACGGGGTACAGGGTGCATTGTACACGGGGTACAGGGTGCATTGTACACGGGGTACAGGGTGCATTGTACACGGGGTGCAGGGTGCATTGTACGGGGTGCAGGGTGCATTGGGTGCGGGGTGCAGGGTGCATTGTAGGCAGGGTGCAGTGTACACGGGGTACAGGGTGCATTGTACACGGGGTACAGGGTGCATTGTACACGGGGTACAGGGTGCATTGTACACGGGGTGCAGGGTGCATTGTACACGGGGTACAGGGTGCATTGTACACGGGGTACAGGGTGCATTGTACACGGGGTACAGGGTGCATTGTACACGGGTACATGGGTGTACAGGGTGCATTGTACACGGGTACAGGGGGGTGCAGGGTGCATTGTACACGGGGTACAGGGTGCATTGTACACGGGGTACAGGGTGCATTGTACACGGGGTACAGGGTGCATTGTACACGGGGTACAGGGTGCATTGTACACGGGGTACACGGGTGCATTGTACATGGTACACAGGTGCATTGTACACGGGGTACAGGGTGCATTGTACACATGGTGCATTGTACAGGGTGTACATGCATTGTACACGGTGTACAGGGTGCATTGTACACGGGGTACAGGGTGCATTGTACACGGGGTACAGGGTGCATTGTACACGGGGTGCATTGTACACGGGGTACAGGGTGCATTGTACACGGGGTACAGGGTGCATTGGACACGGGGGACAGGGTGCATTGTACACGGGGTACAGGGTGCATTGTACACGGGGTACAGGGTGCATTGTACATGGGTGCATTGTACACGGGGTACAGGGTGCATTGTACACGGGGTACAGGGTCAATTGTACATGGGGTACAGGGTGCATTGTACATGGGGTACAGGGTGCATTGTACACGGGGTGCAGGGTGCATTGTACATGGGGTACAGGGTGCATTGTACACGGTGTACGGGGTGCATTGTACATGGGACACGGGGTGCATTGTACACGGGGTGCAGGGTGCATTGTACACGGGGTGCACGGGGTGCATTGTACACGGGGTACAGGGTGCATTGTACACGGGGTACAGGGTGCATTGTACACGGGGTGCAGGGTGCATTGTACACGGGGTACAGGGTGCATTGTACACGGGGTGCATTGTACACGGGGTGCAGGGTGCATTGTACATGGGGTGCAGGGTGCATTGTACACGGGGTGCAGGGTGCATTGTACACGGGGTGCATTGTACATGGGGTGCAGGGTGCATTGTACACGGGGTGCAGGGTGCATTGTACACGGGGTGCAGGGTGCATTGTACACGGGGTGCAGGGTGCATTGTACATGGGGTACAGGGTGCATTGTACATGGGGTGCAGGGTGCATTGTACACGGGGTGCAGGGTGCATTGTACACGGGGTGCAGGGTGCATTGTACACAGGGTGCATTGTACACGGGGTACAGGGTGCATTGTACACGGGGTACAGGGTGCATTGTACACGGGGTACAGGGTGCATTGTACACGGGGTACAGGGTGCATTGTACACGGGGTGCAGGGTGCATTGTACATGGGGTGCAGGGTGCATTGTACATGGGGTGCAGGGTGCATTGTACATGGGGTGCAGGGTGCATTGTACATGGGGTACAGGGTGCATTGTACATGGGGTACAGGGTGCATTGTACATGGGGTACAGGGTGCATTGTACACGGGGTACAGGGTGCATTGTACACGGGGTGCAGGGTGCATTGTACATGGGGTACAGGGTGTATTGTACATGGGGTACAGGGTGCATTGTACATGGGGTACAGGGTGCATTGTACATGGGGTACAGGGTGCATTGTACATGGGGTACAGGGGGCATTGCACATGGTGTACAGGGTGCATTGTACATGGGGTACAGGGTGCATTGTACACGGGGTACAGGGTGCATTGTACATGGGGTGCAGGGTGCATTGTACATGGGGTACAGGGTGCATTGTACATGGGGTACAGGGTGCATTGTACACGGGGTACATGGGGTACGGGGTACGGGGTGCATTGTACACGGGGTACAGGGTGCATTGTACACGGGGTACAGGGTGCATTGTACAGGGGGGTACAGGGTGCATTGTACATTGGGGTACAGGGTGCATTGTACACGGGGGGTGCATTGTACACGGGGTACAGGGTGCATTGTACACGGGGTACATTGTACACGGGGTACGGGGTGCATTGTACACGGGGTACAGGGTGCATTGTACACGGGGTACAGGGTGCATTGTACATGGGGTACAGGGTGCATTGTACACGGGGCACAGGGTGCATTGTACACGGGGTACAGGGTGCATTGTACACGGGGTGCAGGGTGCATTGTACATGGGGTACAGGGTGCATTGTACACGGGGTACAGGGTGCATTGTACACGGGGTACAGGGTGCATTGTACGGGGTACAGGGGGTACAGGGTGCATTGTACATGGGGTGCATTGTACATGGGGTACAGGGTGCATTGTACATGGGGTACAGGGTGCATTGTACATGGGGTACAGGGTGCATTGTACATGGGGTACAGGGTGCATTGTACAGGGTGAATGGTACATGGGGTACAGGGTGCATTGTGGGGTACAGGGTGCATTGTACACGGGGTGCAGGGTGCATTGTACATGGGGTACAGGGTGCATTGTACACGGGGTACAGGGTGCATTGTACATGGGGTACAGGGTGCATTGTACATGGGGTACAGGGTGCATTGTACATGGGGTGCAGGGTGCATTGTACACGGGGTACAGGGTGCATTGTACACGGGGTACAGGGTGCATTGTACACGGGGTACAGGGTGCATTGTACATGGGGTACAGGGTGCATTGTACATGGGGTACAGGGTGCATTGTACACGGGGTGCAGGGGTGCATTGTCCATGGGGTACAGGGTGCATTGTACATGGGGTACAGGGTGCATTGTACACGGGGTACAGGGGGTACAGGGTGCATTGTACATGGGGTACAGGGTGCATTGTACATGGGGGTGCAGGGTGCATTGTACACGGGGTACAGGGTGCATTGTACATGGGGTACAGGGTGCATTGTACACGGGGTACAGGGTGCATTGTACACGGGGTACAGGGTGCATTGTACACGGGGTGCATTGTACATGGGGTGTACAGGGGTGCATTGTACACGGGGTGCATTGCACATGGGGCACAGGGTGCATTGTACATGGGGTACAGGGTGCATTGTACATGGGGTACAGGGTGGATTGTACACGGGGTACAGGGTGCATTGTACACGGGGTACAGGGTGCATTGTACACGGGTGGTACCTTGTACACGGGGGTACATGGGTACAGGGTGCATTGTACACGGGGTACAGGGTGCATTGTACACGGGGTACAGGGTGCATTGTACACGGGGTACAGGGTGCATTGTACACGGGGTACACAGGGTGCATTGTACACGGGGTACAGGGTGCATTGTACACGGGGTACAGGGTGCATTGTACACGGGGTACAGGGTGCATTGTACACGGGGTACAGTGTACACTGGACACAGGGTGCAGTGTACACGGGGTACAGGGTGCATTGTACAGGGGGGTACAGGGGTGCATTGTACATGGGGTACAGGGTGCATTGTACATGGGGTACAGGGTGCATTGTACACGGGGTACAGGGTGTATTGTACACGGGGTACACGGGGTGCATTGTACACTGGGGTACAGGGTGCATTGTACACGGGGTACAGGGTGCATTGTACACGGGGTACAGGGTGCATTGTACACGGGGTACAGGGTGCATTGTACACGGGGTACAGAGTGCATTGTACACGGGGTACAGGGTGCATTGTACACGGGGTGCATTGTACACGGGGTACAGGGTACACGGGGTGCATTGTACACGGGGTGCATTGTACACGGGGTACAGGGCGCATTGTACACGGGGCACAGGGTGCATTGTACACGGGGTACAGGGTGCATTGTACACGGGGTACAGGGTGCATTGTACACGGGGTACAGGGTGCATTGTACACGGGGTATTGTAGGGTGCATTGTACACGGGGTACGGGTGCATTGTACACGGGGTACAGGGTGCATTGTACACGGGGTACAGGGTGCAGTGTGCACGGGGTACAGGGTGCATTGTACACGGGGTACAGGGTGCATTGTACACGGGGTGCATTGTACACGGGGTGCAGGGTGCATTGTACACGGGGTACAGGGTGCATTGTACACGGGGTACAGGGTGCATTGTACACGGGGTACAGGGTGCATTGTACACGGGGTACAGGGTGCATTGTACACGGGGTACAGGGTGCATTGTACACGGGGTACAGGGTGCATTGTACACGGGGTACAGGGTGCATTGTACACGGGGTACAGGGTGCATTGTACTGGGGTACAGGGTGCATTGTACATGGGGTACAGGGTGCATTGTACATGGGGTACAGGGTGCATTGTACACGGGGTACAGGGTGCATTGTACACGGGGTACAGGGTGCATTGTACACGGGGTACAGGGTGCATTGTACACGGGGTACATTGTACATGGGGTACAGGGTGCATTGTACACGGGGTACAGGGTGCATTGTACACGGGGTACAGGGTGCATTGTACACGGGGTGCATTGTACACGGGGTACAGGGTGCATTGTACACGGGGTACAGGGTGCATTGTACACGGGGTACAGGGTGCATTGTACACGGGGTACACGGGGTACATTGTACACGGGGTACAGGGTGCATTGTACACGGGGTACAGGGTGCATTGTACACGGGGTACAGGGTGCATTGTACACGGGGTACAGGGTGCATTGTACACGGGGTACAGGGTGCATTGTACACGGGGTACAGGGTGCATTGTACACGGGGTACAGGGTGCATTGTACATGGGGTACAGGGTGCATTGTACACGGGGTACAGGGTGCATTGTACACGGGGTACAGGGTGCATTACACGGGGTACACATGGGGTACAGGGTGCATTGTACATGGGGTACAGGGTGTATTGTACATGGGGTACAGGGTGCATTGTACATGGGGTACAGGGTGTACATTGTACATGGGGTACAGGGTGCATTGTACATGGGGTACAGGGTGCATTGTACACGGGGTACAGGGTGCATTGTACATGGGGTACAGGGTGCATTGTACACACGGGGTACAGGGTGCATTGTACACGGGGTACAGGGTGCATTGTACACGGGGTACAGGGTGCATTGTACACGGGGTACAGGGTGCATTGTACACGGGGTACAGGGTGTATTGTACACGGGGTACAGGGTGCATTGTACATGGGGTACAGGGTGTATTGTACATGGGGTACAGGGTGCATTGTACATTGTGGGGTACAGGGTGCATTGTACATGGGGTACAGGGTGCATTGTACACGGGGTACAGGGTGCATTGTACACGGGGTACAGGGTGCATTGTACACGGGGTACAGGGTGCATTGTACACGGGGTACAGGGTGCATTGTACACGGGGTACAGGGTGCATTGTACACGGGGTACAGGGTGCATTGTACACGGGGTACAGGGTGCATTGTACACGGGGTACAGGGTGCATTGTACATGGGGTACAGGGTGCATTGTACACGGGGTACAGGGTGCATTGTACATTGTACACGGGGTACAGGGTGCATTGTACACGGGGTACAGGGTGCATTGTACATGGGGTACAGGGTGCATTGTACATGGGGTACAGGGTGCATTGTACATGGGGTACAGGGTGCATTGTACATGGGGTACAGGGTGCATTGTACATGGGGTACAGGGTGCATTGTACACGGGGTACAGGGTGCATTGTACATGGGGTACAGGGTGCATTGTACATGGGGTACAGGGTGCATTGTACATGGGGTACAGGGTGCATTGTACATGGGGTACAGGGTGCATTGTACATGGGGTACAGGGTGCATTGTACACGGGGTGCAAATGCTGATCACGCGGCGCCGGGGCCGACACGTTACGTGGAGGCGGGTCTACGCGCTGACGTACACGTGGAGGTGGGTCTACGCGCTGACGTCTGACGCATAAGAGGGGCAGCGGCGCATGCGTGCGGCACACGGGGAGCGCGGTGAGTGGGGGGGGGGCTGGTGAACCCCCAGAGAGGCCCCAATAACCCCCGCACCCTGACCCCTGACCCGCGGGGGGAGAGAGAGGACCTCCCCCCCCCCCTGAACCACCTCTCACTCCTGAACTCTGACCCTTGCACTCCCTCCCCCTGAGCCAGCTCCCCCTGATCGAGGAACAGTGGCCCCTGCCCCCCTCCCCTGCCCCCCCTCCCCTGCCCCCCCTCCCCTGCCCCCCCTCCCCCCCCCCCCCCTCCCCCTGCCCCCCCCCTCCCCTGCCCCCCCTCCCCTGCCCCCCCCCCCTCCCCTGCCCCCCCCCCCTGCCCCCCCTCCCCTGCCCCCCCCCCCTGCCCCCCCTCCCCTGCCCCCCCTCCCCTGCCCCCCCCTCCCCCCCCCCCCCCCCCTCCCCTGCCCCCCCCCCCTGCCCCCCCTCCCCCCCCCCTGCCCCCCCTCCCCCACACCCCCCCCCCTCCCCTGCCCCCCCTACCCCCCCCCCCGCCCCCCCTCCCCTACACCCCCTCCCCTCCCCCCCTCCCCTCCCCTACCCCCCCCCTGCCCCCCCCCCCCCCTCCCCCCTCCCCTGCCCCCCCCCTCCCCCTCCCCTGCCCCCCCCTCCCCTGCCCCCCTCCCCTGCCCCCCCTCCCCTGCCCCCCTCCCCTGCCCCCCCCCCCTGCCCCCCCTCCCCTGCCCCCCCCCTCCCCTGCCCCCCCTCCCCTGCCCCCCCCTCCCCCTGCCCCCCCTCCCCTGCCCCCCCTCCCCCCCCCCCCCCCCCCCCCCCCCCCCCCTCCCCTCCCCCCTCCCCTCCCCCCCCCTCCCCTACCCCCCCCCCCTCCCCCACCCACCCCCCCCCCCCCCCCCCCCCTACCCCCCCCCCCCCCCCCCCCCCCCCACCCCCCCCCCCCCCTGCCCCCCCTCCCCCCCTGCCCCCCCTCCCCTGCCCCCCCCCCCCCCCCCCCCCCCCTGCCCCCCCTCCCCTACCACCCCCCCCCCCTCGCCCCCCCCCTCCCCTACACCCCCCCCCCCTACCCCCCCCCTCCCCTACCCCCCCCTCCCCCCCCCCCCCCCCCCGCCCCCCCCCCCTCCCCTAACTCCCCCCCTCTACCCTCCCCATCTCCTCTCCTCCCCATCCCCCCCTCCCCTCCCCTCCCCTCCCCTACTACACCCCCTCCCCTACACCCCCCCCCTGCCCCCCCTCCCCTGCACCCCCCCCCCCCCTACCCCCCTCCCCTGCCCCCCCTCCCCTACACCCCCTCCCCTGCCCCCCCCTCCCCTACACCCCCTCCCCCTGCCCCCCCTCCTATACACCCCCTCCCCCTGCCCCCCCCCCCTACACCCCCCCTCCCCTGCCCCCCCTCCCCCTGCCCCCCCTCCCCTACCTCCCCCCCCCCTCCCCTACACCCCCTCCCCTGCCCCCCCTCCCCTACACCCCCCCCCCCCCTCCCCCCCCCCCCCCCCCCCCCCCCCCCCCCCCCCCCCCCCCCCCCCCCCCCCCCCCCCCCCGCCCCCCCCCCCCCCTCCCCCCCCCCCCCCCCCCCCCCCCCCTGCCCCTCGCCCCCCCCCCCCCCCCCCCCCCCCCTCCCCAACAAACCCCCCTCCCCTGCCCCCCCCTCCCCTACACCCCCCCCCTGCCCCCTCCCCCACACCCCCCCCCCCCCACCCCTGCCACCCCCTCCCCTGCCCCCCCCTCCCCTGCCCCCCCCCCCTGCCCACCCCCCCCCCTACCCCCTCCCCTACACCCCCCCCCCCCCCCCCCCCCCCCTGCCCCCCCCCCCCCCCCCCCCCCCCTCCCCTGCACCCCCCCCCCTGCCCCCCCTCCCCTACACCCCCTACACCCCTGCCCCCCCTCCCCTGTCCCCCCTCCCCCCCCTCCCCTACACCCCCCCCCGCCCCCCCCCTCCCCCTGCCCCCCTCCCCCTCCCCCCCCCCCTCCCCGGCTGCCCCCCTCCCCTACCGCCCCCCCTCCCCCTCCCCACCCCTCCCCTGCCCCCCCTCCCCTGCACCCCCTCCCCTACACCCCCCCCCCCCCCTCCCCTGCCCCCCCTCCCCTGCTCCCCCACCCCCCCCCCTGCCCCCCCTCCCCTGCACCCCCCCCCCTGCCACCCCCCCTCCCCTGCCCCCCCTCCCCTGCCCCCCCTCCCCTGCCCCCCCCCCTCCCCTGCACCCCCCCCCTGCCCCCCCTCCCCCTTACCCCCCTCCCCTGCCCCCCCTCCCCTACAACCCCCCCTCCCCTGCACCCCCCCTCCCCCTGCACCCCCCTCCCCTGCCCCCCCTCCCCTGCACCCCCTCCCCTGCACCCCCCCCCCACCCCCCTCCCCTGCCCCCCCTCCCCTGTGCCCCCCCCCCTCCCCCCCTCCCCCCTGCACACCCCCCCCCCCCCCCCCTCCCCCCCCCCCCCCCCCCCCCCCCCCCCCCCCCACCGCCCCCCCCCCCCCCCCCCCCCCCCCCCCCCCCCCCCCCCCCCCCTCCCCCCCCTCCCCTACCCCCCTCCCCTACCCCCCCTCCCCTGCCCCCCTACCCCCCTCCCCCCCTGCCCCCCCCCTCACCCCCCCCCCCCTCTCCCCCCCCACCCCCCCCCCACCCCCGCTGCCCACCCCCCTCTCCCCTGCCCCCCCCCCCCCCCCCCCCCCCCCCCTGCCCCCCCCCCCCCCTGCACCCCCCCCCTGCCCCCCCTCCCCCTGCCCCCCCCCTCCCTGCACCCCCCCCCCTGCCCCCCCTCCCCGCCTCCCCTGCCCCCCCTCCCCTACCCCCCCCCCTGCCCCCCCTCCCCTACACCCCCCCCAACCCCCTCCCCCTCCCTGCACCCCCTCCCCCCTCCCTGCCCCCTCCCCTGCCCCCCCCCCCCCCCCTCCTACAACCCCCTCCCCTGCCCTGCCTCCCCTCCCCCTACACACCCCCCCCCTGCCCCCCTCCCCTGCCCCCCTGCCCCTGCACACCCCCCCCCCCCTCCCCTGCCCCCCCTCCCCTGCACCCCCCCCCCCCTGCACCCCCCCTACCCCTGCCCCCCCTGCCCCCCCTGCCCCTCCCCTGCCCCCCCCTCCCCTGCCCCCCCTCCCCCCCCCCCCCCCCTGCACCCCTCCCCTGCACCCCCCCCCCTGCCCCTGCACCCCCCCTGCCCCCTGCCCCCCCTCCCCACCCCCTCCCCCCCACCCCCCCCTGCCCCCCCTCCCCTGCCCCCCCTCCCCTGCAACCCCCCTCCCCTGCACCCCCCTCCCCTGCACCCCCTCCCCTGCCCCCTCCCCCTCCCCTGCCCCCCCCTCCCCTGCCCCCCCTCCCCTACACCCCCTCCCCCTGCACCCCCCCTCCCCTGCCCCCCCCCCCCCCCCTCCCCTGCCCCCTCCCCTGCACCCCCCCCCTCCCCTGCTACACCCCCCCCCCCCTCCCCTGCACCCCCCCCCTCCCCTGCTCCCCCTGCAACCCCCTGCACCCCCCCCCCCTGCACCCCCTCCCCTGCCCCCCCCCCTGCAACCCCCCCTCCCCTGCACCCCCCTGCCCCTGCTCCCCCTCCCCTGCAACCCCCCCCTCCCCCCCCTGCACCCCCCCTGCACCCTCCCCTGCCCCCCCTGCCCCCCCCCCTGCCACCCCCCTGCCCCTCCCCTGCTGCCCCCTCCCCTACCCCCCCCTCCCCTGCAGCACCCCCCTGCCCCTGCTGCACCCCCTGCCCCCCCCCCTGACCCCCCTCCCCTGCCCCCCCCCCTGCACCCCCTCCCCTGCACCCCCCCCCCCTCCCCTGCACCCCCCCTGCCCCCTGCAACCTCCCCTGCAACCCCCTCCCCACCCCCTCCCCTACACCCCCTCCCCTGCACCCCCTCCCCCCCCCCCCCCCTCCCCTGCCCCCCCCCCCGGCTGCCCCCCCTCCCCTGCCGCCTCCCCCCCCCCCCCCCTGCCCCCCCTCCCCTACACCCCCCTCCCCTACACCCCCTCCCCCCCCCCCTCCCCTGCCCCCCCCTCCCCTGCACCCCCTCCCCTGCCCCCCTCCCTCCCCCTACACCCCCTCCCCTGCCCCCCCTACCCCCCCTCGCCTGCACCCCCCCCCCCCCTCCCCCCCCCTCTCCCCTGCACCCCCACCTTCGCCCCTGCACCCCATAACCCTTGCACCCCCCTCTCCTGTACCCCCTCCCCTGCACCCCCCCCCCCCCCTCCCTGCCCCTTGCACCAGCTCCCCTGACAAGTCTCCCATCTGTTCACAGTGTGCAGTCACAGTGGCCAGAGTGCAGTATTGGTCATCTGAGAGGCATGGCTGTGTCGGGCTGTGTGGGGAGCCCGCCTGCTTGGGTCAGCGGCAACAAGACCATCCTGGTGAGGCATCTCCCGTCCGAGCTGACCTGCAGCGAGAAGGTGGAGCTGCTGAAGTATTTTGGGGCCAAGTCGGTGAGAGCGTTAGCAGACAAAGGAAGGCTGGTAAGTCTGCAACAGAGTGGCGGTGGCTCTATGATCGCCACATATGACTGAAACTTTGGGAGACTTTATTCGGTCTGTTGGTTTAATGTGTGGAGAAGGTGAACGAGGAACTAGTGTTTGCCAAACTTGTACGATCGAACACAACTGGCCAAAGCGTGGGACGCTGATGTGAAGATAAGAGTCACCAGTGTGTAATGGCCATATCAACCAGCAGTGAAACCTTTGCTGCAGCTTGCAATAACCCACAAATAAATATACAATAATCAGCAATACAATCAATTAATAACCGTAATACTGGGAAACTATACTAGTACAAATCGATGGACAGTATTGCAACCACAGACACAGTCCACAGGAGATCATAGTTGCTGAGGTTAGTGTTGTGCAGTGTTCAACAGCCTGATGGTTGTTGGGAAGAAGCTGTTCTTCAACCTGGGGGTCACGGTTTTCAGGCTCCTGTACCTTCTTCCCCGATGGTAGCAGCGAGATGAGAGAGTGGCCAGGGTGGTGTGGGTCTCTGATGATGCTGGCGGCCTTATTGAGGCAGCGACTCCTGTAGATCCCTTCGATGGTGGGGGGGTCAGTACTGTGATGGACCTTCGATGGTGGGGGGGTCAGTACTGTGATGGACCTTCGATGGTGGGGAGGTCTACCAACTGCCTCTGTCCTTCAAGAGGGCTTGTATACAAACACGGGATGTGATGCTGAGGCTCTATAAGGCGCTGGTCAGGCCGCATTTGGAGTATTGTGAGCAATTTTGGGCTCCATATCCGAGGAAGGATGTGCCGGCTCTGGTGAGGGTCCAGAGGAGGTTTACAAGAATGATCCCAGGAATGGGCGGGTTAGAATATTACAGAATAACAAAAAGCCCGGATAGAGTGGATGTGGAGAGGATGTTTCCACTAGTGGGAGAGTCTAGGACCAGAGGGCACAGCCTCAGAATTAAAGGACGTTTCTTTAGGAAGGAGATGAGGAGGAATTTCTTTAGTCGAGGGTGGTGAATCTGGAATTCTTTGCCACAGACGGCTGTGGAGGCCACAAGTCAGTGGATATATTTAAGGCAGAGATAGATAGATTGTTGATTAGTGCGGGTGTCAGGGGTTATGGGGAGAAGGCAGGAGAATGGGGTTAGGAGGGAGAGATAGATCAGCCGTGATTGAATGGTGGAGTAGACTTGATGGTTTGAATTCTGCTCCTGTCACTTATGACCTTGTGACTATCTCCATCCATCCCATCCCCACAGGCATCTGCTGACCCAACACCCCTGCCGGGCTCTGATTCAACTGTCACTGGCCAGCCACTGCCACTGTCTCACCTTCCCTCAATGTACTCCCCCCCCCCCCCCCCCCCCCACATCCCCTCCCCCAAACGTCCTCCCCCCCACATCCCCTCCCCTCCACACACGCCCCCACCCCCCACACACACACACCCTCCCCCCATAGGTGGTGTGGTGGGTAAGCAGACTTTTGATGTAGGTGGGGGCAAGCCCGTTAAGGGCTTTGTTAACATAAAAGAAGGATCTTGAATTTTATTGACTCCATCTACACCTCACGCTGCCTCGGCAAGGCCAGCAGCATCATCAAGGACCAGTCTCACCCCGGTCACTCCCTCTTCTCCCCTCTCTCATCGGGCAAGAGGTACAGAAGTGTGAAAACGAACTCACACCTCCAGATTCAGGGACAGTTTCTTCCCGGCTGTTATCAGGCAACTGAACCGTCCTCTCACCAACTAGAGAGCGGTCCTGACCTACTGTGTAGGAAGGAACTGCAGATGCTGGTTTAAACCGAACACAGTCACTAAATGCTGGAGGAACTCATCATCTCTGGAGAGAAGGAATGGGTGATGCTTCAGGTTGAGACCATGCATTAGGATTAGAAGTGAGGGTTCTCAAGAAGGGTCTCGACCCGAAAAGTCACCCATTCCTTCTCTCCAGAGATGCTGCCTGTCCCGCTGAGTTACTCCAGCATTTTGTATCTATCTTTCGTATTGAACTACTCACTACCTCATTGGGGACCCTTGGACTATCCTTGATCGGACTTTGCTGTCTTTACCTTGCACTAAACGTGATCCTGTATCTGTACACTGTAGACGGCTCGATTGTAATCATGTATTGTCTTTCGGCTGACTGGTTAGCACGCAACAAAAGCTTTTCACTGTACCTCGGTACACGGGACAATAAACTACACTGATGGTGCTCACCAGATTTGTATGGCTGATGTTGCTGTTTGTCAGCCAGCCTTGTAATCGCATCAGCCTGTTGCCTCCTACACCATGAGGTTTATTTTTGCAGTGACCTTTGCTGCAGCATCTTGTCAGCTGCCGGCAGCAGCTCTGTGCCTCCACCATCCACAACATATGTTCCTCTCTCACACCTCCCAATAACCCCTCACACACCGCTCCTCCCGCACACTGCTCTACTGACGGCACAGAGACACACAGACGGTGACTGTGCTGCCAGCATCGTCTCCCAGAGACCCACAGCACCCTGGCCACAGACCCCCACACACCGCTCCTCCCGCACACAGCACTACTGACGACACAGAGACACACAGACGTCTTCAGACTGCAGCCAGCATTGTCTGTCACAGGCCCACACCATCCTGGCCACACACCAGTGGCAAGAAAGTACACCAGCCTGAAAACTGGAACGTCCTGCTCCAGGCAACTGCTTCTTCCCAACAGCCATTCAGCATTAAACACGATAACCTCAAACACACTCTGAACTAACACTGTTGTTGCACTATTAGTGTGTGTGTGTGTGTGAATGAGTGTGTGTATATATATAGAGATCTTCGTGCGTATTTAAGAAAGAGCTGCAGATGCTGGAAAATCGAAGGTAGACAAAAGTGCTGGAGAAGTTGCCTATTTCCTTATGATTTGGGCCGAAACGTTGCCTATTTCCTTCGCTCCATGGATGCTGCTGCACCCGCTGAGTTTCTCCAGCATTTTCGTCTACCTTCTTCTTGCTTACAGCGGCACAGCCTAACGATGTAGGACAACTTGTTCTATTTGATCTTATTTGATTGTGCACGCCGGGTTGATTGCATTCGTCGAAACAGGGTGGACCACGTGAAGGTTGCAATCTCCCACCCCCCCTACATATAGATGATCCATGTATATGTATGTGTTTGTGATTATTTATTGTATTGTTTACAGTTCACCATGTTTAGAAGATTGAGGGGGGATCTTATAGAAACTTACAAAATTCTTAAGGGGTTGGACAGGCTAGATGCAGGAAGATTGCTCCCGATGTTGGGGAAGTCCAGGACAAGGGGTCACAGCTTAAGGATAGAGGGGAAATCCTTTAAAACCGAGATGAGAAGAACTTTTTTCACACAGAGAGTGGTGAATCTCTGGAACTCTCTGCCACAGAGGGTAGTTGAGGCCAGTTCATTGGTTATATTTAAGAGGGAGTTAGATGTGGCCCTTGTGGCTAAGGGGATCAGGGGGTATGGAGAGAAGGCAGGTACGGGATACTGAGTTGGATGATCAACCATGATCATATTGAATGGCGGTGCAGGCTCGAAGGGCCGAATGGCCTACTCCTGCACCTAATTTCTATGTTTCTATGTCTCCATATTGTGTCGTGCTGCTGCAAGCTCGAACGTCATGCCTCTATCTGGGACACCTGACAATAAAACACTATTGACTCTTGAGTCTAGACTGAGCCTGAATACCGTGCATTGCTCTCAGTCCCCTGATATAAAATATTTAACAATTACAATCACACCTTAAGTGGGGGGGCTACCATCAACTCCACAGTCAAAAAGGCACAACAGAGGATGTACTTCCTACGGCAGCTGAGGAAACACAATCTGCCACAGGCAATGATGGTCCAATTCTACACGGCCATCGTAGAGTCTGTCCTCACCTTCTCCATCATGGTCTGGTTTGGCTCAGCCACCAAGCACAACACCTGGAGGCTGCAGCGAATTGTCCGATCAGCTGTGAAGGTTATTGGCTGCAACCTTCCCTCCATTGGTGAACTGTACACTGCAAGGGCCAGGAAGTGAGTGGACAAGATCATCTCTGACCCCTCTCACCCTGGCCACAAACTCTTTGAATCACTTCCCTCTGGAAGGCGACTCCGGATTGTCAAAGCTGCCACAGCCAGACATAAAAACAGCTTTTATCCACGAGTAGTTGCTCTACGACAGCCAAAAATCTGTAGCCTCCCTTTGATCTGGTATTTTGTTGGTTTACATGCTTGATCAATGGTGTTTTATTATTAATGTTTTATTATTATTAATGTTTAGTGTTTTCTGAGTCATTCGTAACTGTCACTGTATGTCATGTTGTTACTTGTGGGCGGAGCACCAAGGCAAATTCTTTGTATGTGAATACTTGGCCAATAAACTTACTTACTTGAACATAGAACAGTACAACAGTCTGAAGAAGGTCTCCACCCAACACATCGTGAGATGGCTCTGGAGAGGGTCCAGAGCAGGTTTACGAGAATGATCCCAGGAATGAGTGGGTTAACATACGATGAGCGTTTGTCGGCACTGGGCCTGTACTCGCTGGAGTTTAGAAGAATGAGGGGGAGCCTCATCGAAACGTACAGAGTAGTGAAAGGCCTGGATAGGGTGGATGTGGAGAGGATGTTTCCACTAGTGGGAGAGTCTAGGACCAGAGGGCACAGCCTCAGAATTAAAGGACGTTTCTTTGGGAAGGAGATGAGGAGGAATTTCTTTAGCCGGAGGGACGGTGAATCTGTGGGATTCTTTGCCACAGACGGCTGTGGAGGCCACAAGTCAGTGGATATATTTAAGGCTGAGATAGATAGATTGTTGATTAGTGCGGGTGTCAGGGGTTATGGGGAGAAGGCATGAGAATGGGGTTAGGAGGGAGAGATAGATCAGCCATGATTGAATGGCGGTGAAGGACTTGATGGGCCAAATGGCCTAATTCTACCCCATCACATATGAACACCCATTCCTTCCCTCCACAGATGCTGCCTGACCTGCTGAGTTACTCCAGCATTATGTGTGCATCTTCAGTACAGCACAAGAAGAGGCCTTTCGGCCCACTATGTGTGTGCTGAGCAAGATGGCGAGACCAATCTGTATCTGCCTGCACCTAATCCATTCTATACTGCCATTCCCTGCATATCCATGTATCCAAAATCCTCTTAAACGCAGTCAGTTGTTGAGTCTCCAGTCAACTATTTAATTGTCATCTGATCCGGCAACAGAATAATGAAACTCTTACTTGTTGCAGCTTCACAGGCTTGCAACTGCAATAAAAAGGTGCAATAATATACAAAATCAATAATATAACATCATAATCTGCAGTACTAGGTAGTCATAAAGATGCTAACTGAGGTCCGGAGTGCAGCCACAGTGCAGAGAAAATCATAGTTGCTGTAGACACAAAAAGCTGGAGTAACTCAGCGGGACAGGCAGCATCTCTGGAGAGAAGGAAGGTAACGTTTCAGGTCGAGATCATTCCTCAGACTAGTCAGGGGAAAGGGTAATGAGAGGTTAGTGTTGTGCAGTGTTCAACAGCCTGATGGTGTTGGGAAGAAGCTGTTCTTCAACCTGGAGGTCACGGTTTTCAGGCTCCTGTACCTTCTTCCCCGATAGTAGCAGCGAGATGGGAGAGTGGCCAGGGTGGTGTGGGTCTCTGATGATACTGGCTGCCTTATTGAGGCAGCAACTCCTGTAGATCCCTTCGATGGTGGGGGGGTCAGTACTGTGTGATGGACCTTCGATGGTGGGGGGGTCAGTACTGTGATGGACCTTCGATGGTGGGGGGGTCAGTATTGTGATGGACCGGCCAGTATCCACCACTCTCTGCTCTATTCACAGCAAGTCCCACAAGCAGCAACACGATGAATAGACATTACTCAGGGTGACCCAGTGGAGCCACTGATAGAGCATCTTCCTCACTGCTCCAGAGACTGGGAATGGATCCCGACCTCTATTGTTGTCTGTGTGGAGTTTGCATGTTCTCCCTGTGACCGCGTGGGTTTTCCTCGGGTGCTCCGGTTTCCTCCCACATCCCAATAACGTGCGGGTTGAGGGGGTTAATGGGCCGCTGTAAGTTGCCCCCAGTGTGTGGGTGAGGGGTGGAATCGAGGGGGGGAATTAAACTAACCTGTCTCTCTGTCACCGAGGAATTCTCTGCCTCAGAGGGCGGTGGAGGCCAGTTCTCTGGATAATTTCAAGAGAGAGCTAGATAGGGCTCTTGAAGATAGCGGAGTCAGGGGATATGGGGAGAAGGCAGGAACGGGGATGATCAGCCATGATCACATTGAATGGCGGTGCTGGCTCGAAGGGCCGAATGGCCTACTCCTGCACCTGTTGTCTATTGTCTATTGAGGCAGCAGCACTACCAGTGGCACGGTGGAGCAGCGGGTAGAGCTGCTGCCTCACAGCGCCAGAGACCCGGGTTCCATCCCGACTACGGGTGCTGTCTGTACGGAGTTTGCACGTTCTCCCCGTAACCTGCGTGGGTTTTCTCCAAGACATCCGGTTTTCTCTCACACTCCAAAGACGTGCAGGTTTGTAGGTTAATTAGCTGGTGTAAATGTAAATTATCACGAGTGTGTGTGGGATAGTTTAGTTTAGGGATACAGCATGGAAACAGGCCCTTCGGCCCAGCGAGTCTACACCGACCAGCGATCCCCGCACATTAACACTGTCCCACACACACTGGGGACAATTTGTTTTCAACATACACCAAGCCAATTAACCTACAAACCTGCACGTCTTTGTAGTGTGGGAGGAAACCGGAGCGCCCGGATAAAACCCAGGCAGAGAACGTACAAACTCCGTACAGACAGCACCCGTAGTCGGGATGGAACCCGGGTCTCTGGCGCTGTGAGGCAGCAGCTCTACCCGCTGCGCCGCCCGTGGTAATGTGCGGGGATCGCTGGTCGGTGGGGACTCGGTGGGCTGAAGGGGCAGTTTCTGCGCTGAATGTGTAAACTAAATGTGTACAATTGTTCTCTTTTGCAGAAACATACGGCTTTTGCCACTTTCTCGTCCACCCATGCAGCGGCCAAGGTAGGTGTTGTGTCAGTGTTAAACCCACCACCATTCTGAAGGCCTCAGTAAACGGGATTCACCAGAGTGACGGAGTTTAGAAGAATGAGGGGGGGGGGGGGGGGGCCTCATTGAAACGTACAGAATAGTGAAAGGCCTGGATAGAGTGGATGTGGAGAGGATGTTTCCACTAGTGGGAGAGTCTAGGACCAGAGGGCACAGCCTCAGAATTAAAGGATGTTCCTTTAGGAAGGAGATGAGGAGGAATTTCTTTAGTCAGAGGGTGGTGAATCTGTGGAATTCTTTGCCACAGACGGCTGTGGAGGCCACAAGTCAGCGGATATATTTAAGGCAGAGATAGATAGATTCTTGATTAGTGCGGGTGTCAGGGGTCATGGGGAGAAGGCAGGAGAATGGGGTTGAGCGGGAGATATAGGCCAGCCATGATTGAATGTCGGCGTAGACTAGATGGGCCGAATGGCCTAATTCTGCTCCTATGACTAATGACTGTTGTCTGTGTGTGTCTGTGCGTGTGCATCTGTGTGTGTTTGCGTGTGTGCCTGTGGTGCATGTTTGCATGCATGCGTGTGTGTGTGACGTGTGTGCCCATGGCGTGTGTTTGCTTGTGTGACGTGTGTGTGTGACCGTGGCGTGTGTTTGTGTGACGTGTGTGTGTGTGACGTGTGCATGTGATGGTGGTGTGTGTGCGTGTGTGACGGTGGCGTGTGCGTTCATGCATGTGTGCGGTTGCGTGTGTGTGTCTGCGTGTGTGACGGTGGCGTGTGCGTTCATGTATATGTGCCGTGGCGTGTGTGTGCATGTGTGACATGTGCGTGTGTGCGTGTGTGACGTGTGCCTGTGTGATGGTGGCGTGTGCGTTCATGTGTGACGTGGCGTGTGTGTGCGTGTGTGTGTCTGCGTGTGTGACGGTGGCGTGTATGTGCATGTATGTGTGACGTGTGTGATGGTGGCGTGTGCGTGCATGTATGTGTGATGTGGTGTGTGTGTGCATGTGTGACGTGTGCCTGTGTGTGACGGTGGCGTGTGCGTGCATGTTTGTGTGACGTGTGTGTTGTAGGCGCTGTCCCGGCTGCACCAGTTGCGATGTTTGGGCCACACGCTGGTGGTGGAGTTTGCCAAGGAGCAGGAAGGGCCAGCGGCAACACCGGACTCGGAGCAGCGGTCTGGAGGCAGCAAACCGTACGTAACGCCCATCCCTGCCGCCGCCACCACCGTACCCCGTTCCCCGTGCCCCGTGCCGCCGCCACCGTGCCCCGTGCCTCGCCCCGACTCTCTCTGTGCCTGGGGACCGCGGGGATGTGGGCAGGGGTCCACGCTGGAACTGGGGCCCCTCAGGGTCCGTGTGATGGACACTCTGTGGCAGGGGACCGCTGGGGTCTGGGTGACCAGGCAGTGGGCAGCGCGCTGACCCTTGCCACAGGGCGTGTCCGATCTCCGGCCCACAACCAGCGCCGACCCCACCACCGCCCTCGATACCCCTCCACCAACGTCCAGCACCGACACCCAGAGCCACACACTGTGAGAGGGGGGAGAGGAGAGAGGGGTGGTGTGCCGGAAGTGAGGGAGAAGCCCTCTGTATATGGGGAGTGAGGTGCTGGAGGGGGCAAGCAGGAGTGGGAGGGGGGGGGGGGGAGTGAGGGGGGTGATTCTCTGCGGGGGGGGGGGGGGGAGTGGGTGGTGAGGTGCTGGAGTTGCCCCTTGTTTCTGTGGGTGAGATGGGGAGGGGAGGTGAAGGTTTAGTGTGAAGGTTTCAGTGAGCAGTGCTCCCTGTGCCGGCACTGCCCAGCCATGCCACTGGGGGGCAGCAACGAGCTGCCTTAAGCAGCTCCACAGTCTCACCACACACAACAGCTAACCTAAACTAACACTAAAGTTACACTAAAAGCCCTGCCTGTCCCACTGTGCGAGTTCACCCAAGAGCACACCAAATGTACGTAGTGGGTGCGTCGGAGCTCGGGATGTCTCTGAGCGGCTCGTAACGCTAACGGCGGGTACTGTGGAAAAGTCGTAACTCGTGAAGATTTTTCAACATGATGAAAAATGTCCACAAGTTAAATATACTCGGGATTTAAAAATGTGATACTTTTTAACTCCTAGTTATACCGTAGTAGCTCGTGAGTTTACCGTGCGTAGTGGGACCTGGTGCCCTATATCACTATTGTATGTTCATAGAAACATAGAAAATAGGTGCAGGAGTAGGCCATTCGGCCCTTCGATCATTCAATACGATCATGGCTGATCATCCAACTCAGTATCCTGTACCAGCCTTCTCTCCATACCCCCTGATCCCTTTAGCCACAAGGGCCATATCTAACTCCCTCTTAAATATAGCCAATGAACTGGCCTCAACTACCTTCTGTGGCAGAGAATTCCAGAGATTCATCACTCTCTGTGTTTCTATAAGATCCCCCCTCAACCTTTTAAATTCTAGAGAGTACAAACCGAGTCTATCCAGTCTTTCTTCATATGAAAATCCTGATATCCCACGGAATCAGTCTGGTGAACCTTCTCTGTACTCCCTCTATGCAAGAATGTCTTTCCTCAGATTAGGAGACCAAAACTGTACGCAATACTCCAGGTGTGGTCTCACCAAGACCCTGTACAACTGCAGTAGAACCTCCCTGCTCCTATACTCAAATATCATGATGGAAATAAGAACACTCTGTATAGTCATTATCTTTGAATTGTACTTTTATGTAATCCTCCCATAATTTCTGAGTTCCATCTCACAATATCTATCAGGCATACAGAATGTTACAAGGTAATATCTTGCCCAAACTCAGTTGTATCTTTCTATCTCAATAAATATCACAAAATATGCCATTGTTTCAGCCACATTATGACAAAATATAGATTGTGGGTTATTTGTAATCAGTCACCCCCATCCCAGAAACAACAGTACCTAAAGAAGAACATTTGTTTGACTAATTTACAGCATGTACCATACATAGTCCGTTGATCCATATCCAGCATAATGTTGTGATAACTGCATAAACGGTCTAAGACATTTGGTGTGGAATGATAATCCATCTCAGTACTCATTGAGGCAAGTCCCAAGTTAGAGATACTTTTCCCCCACCCCCAATCCCCCTCGCCCGATCTTCATTGAACCTACCATTTGACCGATCTTTACTCAGCTGCTGTAACGTTTGCTTCCTATCAAAATCTCTACGTAGCATCTCTGTCCCTGGGACAATCTTAAAATTCCCACTTTGAAATAAAATAGTAAGATTAAACGAGAACGTACCAGTTTGAAGTTTGATCTGTATTTTATGAGGAGGAACGTTGAGGGAATACGTGAAGAACCCCGCTTACGACGCATGCGTGTCATCCTTCAAAGCAGCGGTGTGAGGTCACAGATATCCTATATTGACCTCACATAGTAAGATTATGAAAGAGATACCAGTTTTTGATATGATCATAGGAGGGTGGGAGCGGAGGGCACGTAATCCCTCAACGTTCCTCCTCATAAAATAAAGATCAAACTTCAAACTGGTAAGTTCTCGTTTAATCTTACTATTTTACTTCGGAGTCACGTGAGTGACTACGTGAAGATTTCAAAGCTCTGTGACCTCATGCCGTGGAACGAGTCTATGCTTCACAACTGCCTTGGTTGTGGGGAGAAATGATGTTAACATCATTAAACATAATACGATATTGAAACCCAACTGTAAAATATTAAATCCAATTATTGCCCCTATTTATGCGGTGAATTATATGCAGAACTTAAAATTGTTTCTGCAATTCTTCCAGGTTCAATAACTGGTTTGTTATATAACACGCATGCGTCGTAAGCGGGGTTCTTCACGTAGTCACTCACGTGACTCCGAAGTAAAATACAACTTTCTACTTAAATATTTCACAGCAGTATCACGATGAGTTGATACCCTCGCATTTTCTATCATCGTTCGATTCAGTGTAATTTTCACACCTGGTTGACTCAGGGTTATTTCTTAGCCCTCTGACAGGTGTTTCAATCTCACCATGTAGCTCGCTGTTAATCGATTCACAGCTATTAATTTTAATTCCTGGTCCGTATCGAACTTCTCCAAATGCAAACGCTTCAAGTTACGCTTCTTGTGTGGTGGTAGGGGGGGGGAATGCTAGGATAAAATACCATATATTTGCATTTATATAGCGACTTGAACGACATCCATCATGTCACAATAACGCAGGTTGTTAATTGCCAATCGGTTGAACCACTTGTGAAAGATCCCTCCTTTGTTTAAAGACTATGACAGGTTAAACGACATTTAACATGGTTTCACTGCGCCTCGGATACAAGATGCTCTCAATTTATATTTGCCGGATCCAACCTTTTTAACGCGATTAGTATATTGATTATTATGTTGCTTTCAAATTTTCTCAGAAGCCTGAACAAATATTCTGCAAAAGCAAAGAAATGATCTTAGTCAATAACAAGAAATTGGATTTAGATAGCATCTCCAACCAGGCATGCTCTCCACGTGGACAGGTGGGAGAGTTATAAAACAGTATTTGATAGGAAGAAAACGTTACAGCAGCTGAGTAAAGATCGGTCAAATGGTAGGTTCAATGAAGATCGGGCGAGGGGGATTGGGGCTGGGGGAAAAGTATCTCTAACTTGGGACTTGCCTCAATGAGATGGATTATCATTCCACACCAAATGTCTTAGACTTTTTATGCAATTATCGCAACATTATGCTGGATATGGATCAACGGACTATGGAGTAGAGGCCATTCAGCCCATTGAGCCTGCACCGCCATTCGATATGATCATGGCTGATCATCCAACTCAGTATCATGTACCTGCCTTCTCTCATAGAAACATAGAAATTAGGTGCAGGAGTAGACCATTCGGCCCTTCGAGCCTGCACCGCCATTCGATATGATCATGGCTGATCATCCAACTCAGTATCCTGTACCTGCCTTCTCTCCATACCCCCTGATCCCTTTAGCCACAAGGGCCACATAAAACTCCCTCTTAAATATAGCCAATGAACTGGCCTCAACTACCTTCTGTGGCAGAGAATTCCACAGATTCACCACTCTCTGTGTAAAAAATGATTTTCTCATCTCGGTCCTAAAAGACTTCCCTCTTATCCTTAAACTGTGTGACCCCTTGTCCTGGACTTCCCCAACATCGGGAACAATCTTCCTGCATCTAGTCTGTCCAACCCCTTAAGAATTTTGTAAGTACAGGGTACTGTTATTTCTGGGCTGGGGGTGACCGATAACAAATAAACCACATTCTATATTTTGTCATAATGTGGCTGAAACAATGGCATATTTTGTGATATTTATTGAGAAAGATACAACTGAGTTTGGGCAAGATATTACCTTGTAACATTCTGTGTGTCTGATAGATATTGTGAGATGGAACTCAGAAATTATGGGAGGATTACATAAAAGTACAATTCAAAGATAATGAATATACAGAATGTTCTTATTTCCATCATGATATTTGAGTATAGGAGCAGGGAGGTTCTACTGCAGTTGTACATGGTCTTGGTGAGACCACATCTGGAGTATTGCGTACAGTTTTGGTCTCCTAATTTGAGGAAAGACATTCTTGCCATAGAGGGAGTACAGAGAAGG
Organism: Leucoraja erinaceus; assembly: GCF_028641065.1. Taxonomy (NCBI): domain Eukaryota; kingdom Metazoa; phylum Chordata; class Chondrichthyes; order Rajiformes; family Rajidae; genus Leucoraja; species Leucoraja erinaceus. Next base: position 17,869 of record NW_026576080.1, on the reverse strand, counting down.
TTCACCAGACTGATTCCTGGGATGGCAGGACTTTCATATGAAGAAAGACTGGATAGACTTGGCTTGTACTCGCTAGAATTTAGAAGGTTGAGGGGGGATCTTATAGAAACTTACAACATTCTTAAGGGGTTGGACAGGCTAGATGCAGGAAGATTGTTCCCGATGTTGGGGAAGTCCAGAACAAGGGGTCACAGTTTAAGGATAAAGGGAAAATCTTTTAGGACCGAGATGAGGAAAACTTTTTTCACACAGAGAGTGGTGAATCTCTGGAACTCTCTGCCACAGAAGGTAGTTGAGGCCAGTTCATTGGCTATATTTTAAAGGGGAGTTAGATGTGGGCCCTTGTGGCTAAAGGGATCAGGGGGTATGGAGAGAAGGCAGGTACAGGATACTGAGTTGGATGATCAGCCATGATCATATTGAATGGCGGTGCAGGCTCGAAGGGCCGAATGGCCTACTCCTGCACCTATTTTCTATGTTTCTATGAACATACAATAGTGATATAGGGCACCAGGTCCCACTACGCACGGTAAACTCACGAGCTACTACGGTATAACTAGGAGTTAAAAAGTATCACATTTTTCCATCCCGAGTATATTTTACTTGTGGACATTTTTCATCATGTTGAAAAATCTTCACGAGTTACCACGTTTCCCGATCCGTCCCCGAGCTCCGACGTACCCGCTACGTCCATTCTACCTGCTTACCACGAGTTTGATGTTTTTTAAAACTCGGGAGAGCTCTTGGGTGAACTCGCACGGTGGGACAAGGGCTTTAAAACAACATTAACTACAGACTTAAAACAGCCAACACTAACGCGACTGCCATTGTGCAGCGTGTATGAATCGTAATACCCTCCACTGAACTGTACGCATAAAATAACTCACGCTACCTGAGTGCCGATTGAAGCATTGAGATGGGGATTGCATGTCGGGTCTCTGGCACAGCCAGTCGGGCAGCAGCTCCACCCGCTCCTCCCGCTCAATTGGTTGGAAGCTTGCACGCTTCTTCTCCCATAACCATATAACAATTACAGCACGGAAACAGGCCATCTCGGCCCTACAAGTCCGTGCCGAACAACTTTTTTTCCCCTTAGTCCCACCTGCCTGCACTCATACCATAACCCTCCATTCCCTTCTCATCTATATGCCTGTCCAATTTATTTTTAAATGATACCAATGAACCTGCCTCCACCACTTCCACTGGAAGCTCATTCCACACCGCTACCACTCTCTGCGTAAAGAAGTTCCCCCTCATATTACCCCTAAACTTCTGTCCCTTAATTCTGAAGTCATGTCCTCTTGTTTGAATCTTCCCTATTCTCAAAGGGAAAAGCTTGTCCCCATCAACTCTGTCTATCCCTCTCATCATTTTAAAGACCTCTATCAAGTCCCCCCTTAACCTTCTGCGCTCCAGAGAATAAAGACCTAACTTATTCAACCTATCTCTGTAACTCTGTAACCATGATCATCTGTTTTTATTTATAGGACAGACAAATCTTCAAGCGGCAAGGATGAGAAGGAGATTGTAAAACCTAAATTACCAGTTATAGAGAATGGCATTGCTCCCAGTTTGGGGTGAGTATTGTTGCCATGGTCCACCTTGTGTGGCTCTGTGTGGCAGCCCCATGGCTAATGGCCTGGATAGTGTGCATGTGGACAGGATGGTTCCACTAGTGGGAGAGTCTAGGACCAGAGGGCACAGCCTCAGAATTAAAGGATGTTCCTTTAGAAACATAGAAACATAGAAATTAGGTGCAGGAGTAGGCCATTCGGCCCTTCGAGCCTGCACCGCCATTCAATATGATCATGGCAGATCATCCAACTCAGTATCCCGTACCTGCCTTCTCTCCATACCCCCTGATCCCCTTAGCCAGAAGGGCCACATCTAACTCCCTCTTAAATATAGCCAATGAACTGGCCTCAACTACCCTCTGCGGCAGAGAGTTCCACAGATTCACCACTCTCTGTGTGAAAAAAGTTCTTCTCATCTCGGGTTTAAAGGATTTCCCCCTTATCCTATCTGTGACCCCTTGTCCTGGACTTCCCCAACATCGGGAACAATCTTCTTGCATCTAGCCTGTCCAACCCCTTAAGAATTTTTCCAACCCCTTAAGAATTTTAAGAAAGGAGCTGAGGAATTTCTTTCGAGTGTGAAGTAGGGTCTCGACCCGAAACATCACCCATTCCTTCTCTCTAGAGATGTTGCCTGTCCCACTGAGTTAGTCCAACATTTTGTGTCTCAAGGAATTTCTTTAGCCAGAGGGTGGTGAATCTGTGGAATTCATAGCCACAGACGGCTGTGGAGGCCACAAGTCAGTGGATATATTTAAGGCAGAGATAGATAGATTGTTGATTAGTGCGGGTGTCAGGGGTTTTGGGGAGAAGGCAGGAGAATGGGGTTAGGAGCGAGAGATAGATCAGCCATGATTGAATGGCGGAGTAGACTAGATGGGCCGAATGGCCTAATTCTGCTATCACATGAACTTGCATAAAATGTTGAATGAATGAGTGATATTTTATTGTCACATGTGACATGTCACAGTGATATCTTTGTTATGCGTAACATATCACCTCGTCCCCAGCCAACAATGAACCGTTGTGGGCTCCACCTTATGCGAGCCATCAGCGTCGGCATTGATGACTCGGCGAAAGGTGGAGCCCACAATGGTTCATTGTTGGCTGGGGACGAGGTGATAACGAAGGAATACCAACGGTGAAGTTCACGAGAGGGCTAGGGTGGGGGAGGGGCAGGGGGAGAGGGGGTGCAGGGGGAGAGGGGGTGCAAGGACTAGGGTTGGGGAGGGGCAGGGGGAGAGGGGGTGCAATGGCTAGGGTGGGGGAGGGGGAAGGGGAGAGGGGGTGCAAGGACTAGGGTGGGGGAGGGGCAAGGGGGGGAGAGGGGGTGCAAGGACTAGGGTGGGGGAGGGGCAGGGGGGGAGAGGGGGTGCAAGGGCTAGGTGGGGGGGGGGGGAAGGGGGAGAGAGGGGGTGCAATGGCTAGGGTGGGGGAGGGGTGACCCACCCAGTGGGGGGGGGAGAGGGGGTGCAAGGACTAGGGTGGGGGAGGGGCACCAGGGGAGAGGGGGTGCAAGGACTAGGGTGGGGGAGGGGCAAGGGGGAGAGGGGGTGCAATGGCTAGGGTGGGGAGGGGCAGGGGGAGAAGGGGGTGCAAGGACTAGGGTGGGGTAGGGGCAGTGGTGGGGGGGGCAGGGGGAGAGGGGTACAAGGGCTAGGGTGGGGGAGGGGGAGGGGAGAGGGTGTGGGGGGGAGAGGGGGTACACAAGGGGCTAGGGTGGGGGGGAGGGGCAGGGGGGAGAGGGGGTACAGGGTCACTTGAAGTTCGACAAATCAATCTTCATGCTGCTGTAAAATTGTGTGACCCATCGTTCCTGAGTGATCCACGTCGGCTCTGAATGGTTCTGAACCCTCTCACATCTCTAATTCCCCTCTTCCCCTGACTCCCACACTGAAGAAGGGTCTCAACTCGAAACGTCACCTATCCATGTTCTCCACAGATGCTGCCTGACCTGCTGAGTTACTCCAGCACTCTGTGAAATGTCACCTATCCATGTTCTCCACAGATGCTGCCTGACCCGCTGAGTTACTCCAGCACTCTGTGAAACGTCACCTATCCATGTTCTCCACAGATGCCGCCTGACCCGCTGAGTTCTGGTGCAGCAGCATCTATGGAGCGAAGGAAATAGGCAACGTTTCGGGCCGAAACCCTTCTGGAAATAGGCAACGTTTCGGGCCGAAACCCGGAAGGGTTTCGACCCGAAACGTTACCTATTTACTTAGCTCCATAGATGCTGCTGCACCCGCTGAGTTACTCCAGCACTCTGTGAAACGTCACCTATCCATGTTCCCCACAGATGCTGCCTGACCCGCTGAGTTACTCCAGCACTCTGTGAAACGTCACCTATCCATGTTCTCCACAGATGCTGCCTGACCCGCTGAGTTACTCCAGCACTCTGTGAAACGTCACCTATCCATGTTCTCCACAGATGCTGCCTGACCCGCTGAGTTACTCCAGCACTCTGTGAAACGTCACCTATCCATGTTCTCCACAGATGCTGCCTGACCCACTGAGTTACTCCAGCACTCTGTGAAACGTCACCTATCCATGTTCTCCACAGATGCTGCCTGACCCGCTGAGTTACTCCAGCTCTCTGTGAAACGTCACCTATCCATGTTCTCCACAGATGCTGCCTGACCCGCTGAGCTTTGTTTGTGGTGACTGTCGGCATCAATCTTGTGACACCATTGTCCTGTTGTGACTGTTGGTAGCGATGGTGTGGTATCAGGTTCCTGTGGGACTGACGTCCTTTGTCCATTCTCTGTTGCAGACTGAGCTACTCCACAAACCCGTGCCTGAGGTATCTTTACCCGCCACCAACCAGCATCATCCTGGCCAACATCGCCAATGCCATGGCCAGCGTGCCCAAGTTCTATGTACAGGTGAGGCAGTGTTGTGTTCGATAAATTTCTTTAGCCAGAGGGTGGTGAATCTGTGGGAATCTTTGTCACAGACGGCTGTGGAGGCCACAAGTCAGTGGTGATTTTTAAGGCAGAGATAGATAGATTCGGGTGTCAGAGGTTATGGGGAGAAGGCAGGAGAATGGGGTTCGGAGGGGGAGATAGATCAGCCATGATTGAATGGCGGAGTAGACTAGATGGGCCGAATGGCCTGATTCTGCCGTCACATGAACTTGCATAAAATGTTGAATGAATGAGTGATATTTTATTGTCACATGTGACCTGTCACATGATATCTTTGTTACGCGTAACATATCACCTCGTCCCCAGCCAACAATGAACCATTGTGGGCTCCACCTTACCCGAGTCATCAGAGTCGGCATTGATGACTCGGCGAAAGGTGGAGCCCACAATGGTTCATTGTTGGCTGGGGACGAGGTGATAACGAAGGAATATGGAGATTGAGAGGGGATCTTATAGAAACTTACAAAATTCTTAGGGGTTGGACAGGCTAGATGCAGGAAGATTGTTCCCGAAGATGTTGGGGAAGTCCAGGACAAGGGGTCACAGCTTAAGGATAAGGGGGAAATCCTTTAAAACCGAGATGAGGAAAACTTTTTTTTCACACAGAGAGTGGTGAATCTCTGGAACTCTCTGCCACAGAAGGTAGTTGAGGCCAGTTCATTGGCTATATTTTAGAGGGAGTTAGATGTGGCCCTTGTGGCCAAGGGGATCAGAGGGTATGGAGAGAAGGCAGGTACAGGATACTGAGTTGGATGATCAGCCGTGATCATATTGAATGGCGGTGCAGGCTCGAAGGGCCGAATGGCCTCCTCCTGCACCTAATTTCTATGTTTCTATGTTTTCTAATACAAACTGCCTTTCACACTCGCCCTAAAACTACTTGGCTACATATTTTGAACTTTACACAGTTTGGGGGCGTCACGGTGGTGCAGCGGGTAGAGCTGCTGCCTCACAGCGACAGAGACCCGGGTTCCATCCTGACTACGGGTGCTGTCTGTACGGAGTTTGCACGTTCTCCCCGTGACCGTGTGGGTTTTCTAGTGTGTAGGATAGTGTTAGTGTACGGGGATCACACAGGTCTGCATGGACTAGGTGGGCCGAAGGGCCTGTTCCCTTGCTGTATCTCTAAACTTAAAAAGTCTGAGGAAGGGTCCCGACCCGGAACATCACCCATTCCTTCTCTCCAGAGACGCTGCCTGTCCCGCTGAGTTACTCCAGCATTTTGTGTCTATCTAAACTAAGCTAAACACAGGCTGATGAATTGACAATAGACGATAGGTGCAGGAGTAGGCCATGCGGCCCGTCGAGCCAGCACCGCCGTTCACTGTGATCATGGCTGAACCAATCCTGAGGTTGACAAGGCAACTGGAATGGATGGGAAAGGTTTAGAGGGATATGGGCCAAATGTGGGCCTAGTGTAGATGGGACTTGTTGGTTAGTATGGGAAAGCTGGGCCGAAGGGCCTGTTTCTGTGCCGTGTGACTAATGTGACTAATTGTTGCAGGTGCTGCATCTGATGAACAAGATGAACTTGCCGTCTCCATTTGGCCCCATCACTGCTCGCCCCCCAATGGTAAGGTGAAGAGAAAAGAACCAATCCCCAGGGCCTGATGGTCTGTATCCCAGGCTACTCAAGGAGGTGGCTGGCCCTAGATATCGTGGACACATTGGTAGATAAAAATGCTGGAGAAACCCAGCGGGTGAGGCCGCATCTATGGAGGGAAGGACTAGAGTCGAGACCCATCTTCAGACTGAAGAGTTGAATGTATCCCGTACACTAACACCCGCTGAGTTTCTCCAGCATTTTTGTTTACCTTCGATTTTTCCAGCATCTACAGTTCTTTGTTAAACATGGACACATTGCTGATCATTTTCCAAAGTTCTATAGACACAAACAGTTACTGTGCAGGGTAGTGTATTTGGTTAATGTTCATAGAAACATAGAAATTAGGTGCAGGAGTAGGCCATTCGGCTCTTCGAGCCTGCACCGCCATTCAATATGATCATGGCTGATCATCCAACTCAGTATCCCGTACCTGCCTTCTCTCCATACCCCCTGATCCCCTTGGCCACAAGGGCCACATCTAACTCCCTCTTAAATATAGCCAATGAACTGGCCTCAACTACCCTCTGTGGCAGAGAGTTCCAGAGATTCACCACTCTCTGTGTGAAAAAAGTTCTCCTCATCTCGGTTTTAAAGGATTTCCCCCTTATTCTTAAGCTGTGACCCCTTGTCCTGGACTTCCCCAACATCGGGAACAATCTTCCTGCATCTAGCCTGTCCAACCCCTTAAGAATTTTGTAAGTTTCTATAAGATCCCCTCTCAATCTCCTAAATTCTAGAGAGTATAAACCAAGTCTATCCAGTCTTTCTTCATAAGACAGTCCTGACATCCCAGGAATCAGTTCTGGTGAACCTTCTCTGCACTCCCTCTATGGCAATAATGTCCCTTCCTCAGATTTGGAGACCAAAACTGCACGCAATACTCCAGGTGTGGTCTCACCAAGACCCTGTACAACTGCAGTAGAACCTCCCTGCTCCTATACTCAAATCCTCTTGCTATGAAAGCCAACATACCATTCGCTTTCTTTACTGCCTGCTGCACCTGCATGCCTACCTTCAATGACTGGTGTACCATGAAACCCAGGTCTCGCTGCATCTCCCCCTTTCCCAATCGGCCACCATTTAGATAATAGTCTGCTTTCCCCGTTTTTGCCACCAAAATGGATAGCCTCACATTTATCCACATTATACTGCATCTGCCAAACATTTGCCCACTCACCCAGCCTATCCAAGTCACCTTGCAGTCTCCTAGCATCCTCCTCACACCTAACACTGCCCCCCAGCTTAGTGTCATCCGCAAACTTGGAGATATTGCCTTCAATTCCCTCATCCAGATCATTAATATATATTGTAAATAGCTGGGGTCCCAGTACTGAGCCTTGCGGTACCCCACTAGTCACTGCCTGCCATTGTGAAAAGGACCCGTTTACTCCTACTCTTTGCTTCCTGTTTGCAAGCCAGTTCTCTATCCACTCATAATGGTTCATAAGAGATAGGAGCTGAATTAGGCCATTCGGCCCATCAAGTCTACTCTGCCATTCAATCATGGCTGATCTATCTCTCCCTCCTAACCCCATTCTCCTGCCTTCTCCCCATAACCTCTGACACCTGCACTAATCAAGAATCTATCTATCTCTGCCTTAAATATATCCACTGACTTGTGGCCTCCACAGCCGTCTGTGGCAAAGAATTCCACAGATTCACCGCCCTCTGGTTAAAGAAATTCCTCCTCATCTCCTTACTGAAGGAACGTCCTTTAATTCTGAGGCTGTGCCCTCTGGTCCTAGACTCTCCCACTAGTGGAAACATCCTCTCCACATCTACTCTTTTGAGGCCTAATCAAAGGCTTCTCCGGGATTAGTAGGGCGTTTGAGGCGTGTGCTTCTGCATGGTGAGAGGGTGGAGGAGACCCTATGAGGGTGGGTTTGAGGGTTGTTGGTGGAGGGGGGGGAGGGGGGGGGGGGGGGGGGGGGGGAGGGGAGGAGGAGTGAGACCTGCAGCGGTTTAGGTTTCCCTTCAGGACAGGACATGCTCCTTCCATGAGTCGCTCCAACTTGTCCAAGACGCGGAGCGATTATCACCCAGAGATGCCAGGGGCGTCACGGTGGTGCAGCGGGTAGAGCTGCTGCCTCACAGCGCCAGAGACCCGGGGTCAATCCTTACCACGGGTGCTGTCTGTACGGAGTTTGTACGATCTCCCCGTGACCTGTGTGGGTTTTCTCTGGGTTCTCCTGTTTCCCCCCCCCCACACTCCAGAGACGTACAGGTGTGTAGGTTAATTGGCTCAGTGTAAATGTAAATTGTCCCCCCTATGTGTCGGGGAGTGGTGGTGTGCGGGGGTCGCTGGTCGGCGAGGACTCGGTCGGCCAAAAAGCCTCTTTCTGCACTGCAACTTTAAACTTGCTTTCTTTTAAAATCTTTTTATTGTTTTTTTTCCCCCAAACAAACAAAAATAAAACATAAAAACAGCAAAAAGAATAATGATATTGATACACAGGACTACATTAATAACATGTACAGCCTACTATCGGTCCAGTGTCAAAATACACATTGAATATAGACCTCCCCGGTCTCTATGTAAATATAGTTAACTCTTTAAAAGAAAACTTATAAAAGAAGGAAAAAAGCACAAAGATAAAAAGACAAAAAGAAAAGGAAAAAAGGAAAAATCAAAACCCCCCGAAACCAAAGGAAAAAAAAAATTAATAATAAAATAAAAATAAAAATAAAATAAATTAAAAAACAAAGCAAAGCAAACCAGAATCTGAACTGAGAATTTCAACAATTCAACAATCTTTTGCTCCATAGATGCTGCTGCACCCGCTGAGTTTCTCCAGCATTTTTGTGTACCTTCAACAATTTAAGTCTGTTTGTCGTCAAGTCTAAACTAAACAAGTCTGAAGAAGGATCGCGACACGAAATGTCACCCATTCCTTCTCTCCAGAGACGCTGCCTGTCCCACTGAGTTCCTCCAGCATTTTCAAGATTCAAGATACAATTTAATTGTCATTTGGACCCCTTGAGGTCCAAACGAAATGCCGTTTCTGCAGCCATACATTACAAACAAATAGACCCAAAACACAACATAATTTACATAAACATCCATCACATCGCTGTGATGGAAGGCCAAAAAAACTTATCTCTCCACTGCATCCCTCCCCCCCCCCCCCCCCCGATGTCAGAGTCAAAGTCAAAGCCCCCCGGCTGGCGATGGCGATTGGCCCGCGGCCATTAAAGCCACGCCGGGTGATGCAAGGTCGCACACCGGGTTCTTGATGTTAGAGCCCCCGGCGTGCGCTCGCAGAGTCCCGCGGCCATTCCAAGCCGCGCGGGGCGGTGCTGTAAGGCCCCGCTCCAGGAGCTCTTCGACCCCGCAACTCGGGCGGGAGAAGTCGCCATTGCGGGAGCCCTGAAAAGCGGTCTCCCTCCAGGGACCCGCGGGCTCCCGGTGCTGCCGTCCGCCAGACCCGCAGTTGCAGCCTCCGAATCTCCGGAGGTCGGGCCGCAGCAGCAGCAGCACTCCTCCACCGCTCCACCCGCTCTGGACTCGGCCAGCTCCGCGACGGTGAGGTGAGTAGCCGGCACCAGAGCCCCCGGTCTTCCTGTTGGAGGCCGCTCCTCGTTGCAGCCCCCCAACGACAACGGAGACCCGACAAAGAAAAGGTCGGGGTCTCCCGTGCAGGGAGAGATTTAAAGTTACCCCACTCCCTCCCACCCCACCCCCACCCCCACCCCCCCCACACACCCCAACATAAAATAATAAAAACTACATAAAAACATAATCAAAAAATAATAAAAACGCAGACGGGCTGCAGAGGCCGCTGCTGACGAAAGTCGCGCCGCCGCCTACCGTTGAGTATTGAGCATTTTGTGTCTACCTTTGGTGTAAACCAGCATCTGCAGTCCCTTCCTGCACTAGATTTGCTTCTCAATTGCATGTGTAGAAAGGAACTGCAGATGCCGGTTTAAGCCAAAGAAAGACACAAAATGCTGGAGTAACTCAGCGAGTCGGGCAGAATCTGTGGAGAGTCAGGAGTGTTTTATTGTGATATGTTCCAGACGGGACAATGAAATTCTTACTTGCTACAGCACAACAGAATATGTGAATATGTAAACATTGTATATAACGGGGAAAAATAAAAAGTTCAATAAATGACAGATATAGCAATAGTCTTTAGCAGTTCAGAGCTCAGAGCTTATTTGTTGTGTTTGAATAGCCTGGTGGCTGTAGGGAAGAAGCTGTTCCTGAACCTGGACATTACAGGTTTCAGGCTCCTGTACCTGTATCTGCAGAGAGAAGGAATGGGTTTCACAACTGCACATGGTCAGTAGACAATAGGTGCAGGAGTAGAGGCCATTTGGCCCTTCGAACCAGCACCGCCATTCAATTCAATTCAATTTAATTCAACTTTAATGTCATTGCACAAATACGGGTATGGGTACAACGAAATGCAGTTTAGCGTCAGTCCCTAGTATAGTGAAATATAGAAATAAAAGTAAAAGTACAGAATAATCAAACAATAACCGAACAATGTGGACGGAGAGGTCTATCGGCAGGACTCCGAGTTTAGCAATGTGATGGTATTATTGTAGAAGCTGTTCCTCATCCTACTGGTACAGGATTCAATGTGATCATGGCTGATCATCCCCAATCAGTTCCCCATATCCCCTGACTCCGCTCATGGTCAGCTGTGGTGGTCAGTGTTGCGCGAGTGTGATCTGATAAATGTTCTTCGATTATTTCCCCAGTACGAGGAATATGTCCCTGCCCCCCCGCCCATGCCCCCCTTCCCCCCCGATCAGCCCCCCATCCCAGAGGAAGAGATGGAAGTCTCCAGCGAGGAGGAGTCCGAGTATGAAAGTGGGAGCGAAGAGGATAAAGAGAGGTATGTTGACGTCGGCAAGTCACCATGTAGCTTTGTAGGGCCACACGTGGCGTATTGGGGCAGTTCTGGTCGCCCCCATTACAGGGTGTGGAGGCTTTGGAGACGGTGCAGAGTAGGGCCACCACAACGGTGCTGGGATTAGAGGGTTCAGCAGGCAAAATGTGTAAGAAGGAACTGCAGATGCTGGTTTACGTCAAAGATAATCTGATAAAGGGTCTGGACCTGAAACGTCACCTATCCATGTTCACCACAGATGCTGCCTGACCTGCTGAGTTACTCCAGCACTCTGTGAAATGCCACCTATCCATGTTCTTCTCCACAGATGCTGCCTGACCCACTCAGTTATGGTGCAGCAACATCTAAGGAGCGAAGGAAATAGGCAACGTTTCGGGCCGAAATCCTTCTGGAAATAGGCAACGTTTCGGCCCGAAACCCGGAAGGGTTTCGACCCGAAACGTTACCTATTTCCTTAGCTCCATAGATGCTGCTGCACCCGCTGAGTTACTCCAGCACTCTGTGAAACGCCACCTATCCGTGTTCACCACAGATGCTGCCTGACCCGCTGAGTTACTCCAGCACTCTGTGAAGCGTCACCTATCCATGTTCTCCACAGATGCTGCCTGACCCGCTGAGTTATGGTGCAGCAACATCTATGGAGCGAAGGAAATAGGCAACGTTTCGGGCCGAAACCCTCCTGGAAATAGGCAACGTTTCGGGCCGAAACCCGCAAGGGTTTCGACCCGAAACGTTACCTATTTCCTTAGCTCCATAGATGCTGCTGCACCCGCTGAGTTACTCCAGCACTCTGTGAAACGCCACCTATCCATGTTCTCCACAGATGCTGCCTGACCCGCTGAGTTACTCCAGCACTCTGGGGGGACAGGCAGTTTTAAGACTCTTTAAGACAGGCACATGAAGAGACAGGGAATAATAGAACATGAACTATGTACAGGTCGATGGGATTAGTTTAATTTGCCATCTATGATATTATAGGGGGGGGACATCGATTTGTGAAAGGCCTGGATAGAGTGGATGTGGAGAGGATGCTTCCACTAGTGGGAGAGTCTAGGATCAGAGGGCACAGCCTCAGAATTAAAGGACGTTCCTTTAGGAAGATGAGGAGAAATGTCTTTAGTCAGAGGGTGGTGAATCTGTGCAATTCAGTTCAGTCTAGTTTATTGTCCCGTGTATCGAGGTACAGTGAAAAGCTTGTGTTGCGTGCTAACCAGTCAGCGGAAAGATAACACATGATTACAATCGAGCCGTCCACGGTGTACAGATACATGATATGGAAATAACGTTTAGTGCAAGGTGAAGCCAGCAAAGGCCGATCAAGACAGACACAAAATGCTGGAGTAACTCAGTGGGACAGGCAACATCTCTGGAGAGAAGAAACGGGTGACGTTTCAGGTCGAGACCCTTCTTCAGACTGATGATAGTGTATGGGGAGGTACATAGATAAGGAAGTGCAAGGTGTGAAAACAGGAGAAAGGGATCGGAGATCAAGGAAAATGTAGAATAGATCAGCGTTAGTTGGTAGAAGGCGAGAACAAAGAAAGATAAAATGTAGTCGGAGACACGCAGACTGGTCGGGGAATGGGGGACGGGGAGGGAATGGAGAGAGAGAGGGAAAGCAAGGGCTACTTGAAGTTAAAGAAGTCAATGTTCATACTGCTGGGGTTAAGAAACCTAGACAATAGGTGTAGGAGTAGGCCATTCAGCCCTTCGATCATTCAATGTGATCATGGCTGATCATCTACAATCAGTACCCCATTCCTGCTTTCTCCCCATATCCCTTGAATCCGTTAGCCCTAAGAGTTAAACCTAACTCTCTAGCTCCCCGTCAAGATCAGAGTCTGATCAAGGATAGTGCGAGGGTGGCCACTGAGGGAGACAGTAGTTCAGCGCTGCACGTGGGTTGTGGTGGGATGATTGTGGTTGGACTATCCCCAGCTCTGGGTTGACAGGCTGGTGTTTTTCTCACTGTGATCAGCTGGGTGGCTCTCAGTCTCCGTCTGCTTCAAGGTTCCTCTGGTTAATGTTCAGAAGCTGCGTGCAGAGCCACGTGTACGTACGTGTGTGTGTGTGTGTGTGTGTGTAGACATGGTCCCAGAGACAGGGCTCACCCTCACTCCCACAGCCTCCTCTGCCAGGCGACAGCAGCCCCTGCACACGCACACACACACGCACACACGCACACGCACACACGCATGCACACACACCCACACGCACACGCACACACGCAAGCACACACACACGCACACGCACCCACACGCACACGCACACACGCACGCACGCACCCACACGCCCCCGCCCACACGCCCGCACGCACACACGCACGCAGACACGCACGCACACACTCACGCACGCACCCGCACGCGCGCACACACACACACACACACACACCCACACACACACCCGCCACCCACACACACACACACCCGCACGCGCGCACACACACACACACACATACACACACACACACACACACACACACACACACACACACACACACACACACACACACATACACACACACACACACACACATACACACACACCCACACACACACACCACACACACACACACACACACACGCACACACACACAGCTCCAGCCGCAGTCTATAGGCAGAGACGGACACAGAATGCTGGAGTAACTCAGCGGCTCAGGCAGCATCTGTGGAGAGAAGGAATAGGTGCCGTTTCCGTTCGAAACTGAAGAAGGGTCTTGACCCGAAACGTCACCTATCCACGTTCTCCACAGATGCTGCCTGACCCGCTGGGTTACTCCAGCTTTTTGTGTCTTGGCATCATGTCCAGCACAGACGTGGTGGGCCAAAGGGCCTGTCCCCGTGCTGTACTGTCCTCGTCCCGCTGCATTATTGCAGCCCCTGTCCCATCCCCATCCCACTGTGTGAGCAATTGTGAGTAAATTTGGGCCCCGTACCTGAGGAAGGATGTGCCGGCTCTGGAGAGGGTCCAGAGGAAGTTTACAAGAATGATCGCAGGAATTAGTGGGTTAACATACGATGAGCGTTTGTCGGCGCTGGGCCTGTACTCGTTGGAGTTTAGAAGGATGAGGGGGGACCTCATTGAAACGTACAGAATAATGAAAGGCCTGGATAGAGTGGATGTGGAGAGGATGTTTCCACTAGTGGGAGAGTCTAGGACCAGAGGGCACAGCCTCAGAATTAAAGGACGTTCCTTTAGGAAGGAGATGAGGAGGAATTTCTTTAGCCAGAGGGTGGTGAATCTGTGGAATTCTTTGCCACAGACGGCTGTGGAGGCCACAAGTCAGTGGATATATTTAAGGCAGAGATAGACAGATTGTTGATTAGTACAGGTGTCAGGGGTTATGGGGAGAAGGCAGGAGAATGGGGTTAGGAGGGAGAGATAGATCAGCCATGATTGAATGGCGTAGAGTGGATGGGCCGAATGGCCTAATACTTCTCCTATCCCTAATGACCTTGTGTTGCTGCTGTGCCTGCAGAATGCTGCGACTGATGGGGCTGGCGTCACAGCCACCGAGACCCTCACGCAAGAGGAAGCGAGTGTCTGTTCGCAAGCAGCCGCGCATCAAGGACTTGATCGGCCCGGTCAAGACCCCGTCACAGAGGTGGGCCCGCTGACCCCCCCCGCAGACACCCGCCCCCTCCCCACCCCCACAACCCCTGTGGCCACCCCCCCCGTCCCAGAGGTGGGCCCGCTGACCCCGCTGACCCCCCCCTCCCCCGCCCTCACAACCCCTGTGCCAAGACCCCCCCAGAGGTGGGCCCGCTGACCCCCCCCCCGCTGACCCCCCCGCTGACCCCCCCCCGCTGACCCCCCCCCGCTGACCCCTCCCCCCCCCGCTGACCCCCACCCCCCCCCCGCTGACCCCTCCCCCCCCGCTGACCCCACCCCCCCCGACCCTCCCCTCCCCTCCCCCCACCCCCCCCCCCCCACACAACCCTTGTGGCCCAAGACCCCGTCACAGAGGTGGACACGTTGACCCCCCCCCCCCCCCCCCCCCCCCCCCCCCCGCTGACATTAACGCCCACGCCCCCCCCGCTGACCCCCCACCCCCCCCGCTGACCCCATCACCCAGCTCCCACCCCCCCTGGCCTCCCGTCTCCCCCCCCTCTCCTCGACCCCCTCCCCCATCTACCCCTCCGTGACCCCTGTGGCCCAAGACCCCCTCACAGAGGTGAACGCTCAGCCCCCCCCCCCCCCCCCCCCACAACCCTCGTGGCCAACCTCTCCGTCATGTTGAGCTCACTAACAGCCCCTTTCCCCACTCCCCAACCCCCCCCCCCCCACACGTGGCCAAGGCCCCGTGCACTGACCCCCTCCCCCCCCCCCCCCCCCAACCCCGGCCTGTTGTAGACTACTCTCCCCATGACCCCCACCGTACCCTTCACCTCCCCGTCACCCCCTGCACGTCCACTGGACCCTGGGTCTGCAGCCAGTGAGTGGAGCCGCGGTGCGGTTACCACGGTGCTCTGACCCATGACCTGTGCTTCCCCCCCCCCCCCCCTCGCTCCCCACGCTGCCGTGCCCCCCGTCAGAGGGTGTTTGACCTGCCCGCTGACCCAGGGCCAGAAGAAGATCGAGTTCCACATCTCGGCCGACGTGAGCGGCCTGCTGGACACAGGAGGGGAGCAGCAAGCAGGTATGTACGTTCCCCCTGCTGGACACAGGAGGGGAGCAGCAAGCAGGTATGTACGTTCCCCCTGCTGGTAGGCTCCAGTGCGGAGAGACAGTGCGGAAACAGGCCCTTCAGCCCACCGGGGCCGTGCCCACCAGCGATCCCCGCACATCAATACTATCCTACACACACTGGGGACAATTTACAATGACACCAAGCCAATTAACTTACGAATCTGCACGTCTTTGGAGTGTGGGAGGAAACCGGAGCACGTGGAGAAAACCCACGCAGGTCACGGGGAGAACGTACAAACTCCATACATCTCTTCTCTAAAGTTATTGCGGTTTGCGGTGTGGGAGGAGAGGCTTTAATTTAACGATGAGTCACCTATTTAAAATAGATGAGGCGATTCTTTTTCCTCCATTGTGTGTGTGAAACACTCTTCCTCAACGTGATTGGAAACAAACCCCTTTGAATATTGTTTTTAGGCGAAGACAGATAGGAAAGGGGGAGTTGCAGCGAGACCTGGGTGTCATGGTACACCAGTCATTGAAGGTAGGCATGCAGGTGCAGCAGGCAGTAAAGAAAGCGAATGGTATGTTAGCATTCATAGCAAAAGGATTTGAGTATAGGAGCAGGGAGGTTCTACTGCAGTTGTACAGGGTCTTGGTGAGACCACACCTGGAGTATTGCTTACAGTTTTGGTCTCCAAATCTGAGGAAAGACATTCTTGCCATAGAGGGAGTGCAGAGAAGGTTCACCAGACTGATTCCTGGGATGTCAGGACTTTCATATGAAGAAAGACTGGATAGACTCGGCTTGTACTCGCTAGAATTTAGAAGATTGAGGGGGGAATCTTATAGAAACTTACAAAATTCCTAAGGGGTTGGACAGGCTAGATGCAGGAAGATTGTTCCCGATGTTAGGGAAGTCCAGGACAAGGGGTCACAGCTTAAGGATAAGGGGAAATCTTTTAGGACGGAGATGAGGAAAACATTTTTCACACAGAGAGTGGTGAATCTGTGGAATTCTCTCCCGGAGAAGGTAGTTGAGGCCAGTTCATTGGCTATATTTAAGAGGGAGTTAGATGTGGCCCTTGTGGCTAAAGAGATCAGAGGGTATGGAGAGAAGGCAGGTACAGGATACTGAGTTGGATGATCAGCCATAATCATATTGAATGGCGGTACAGGCTCGAAGGGCCGAATGGCCTACTCCTGCACCTATTGACTATGTTTCTATACACTGGAATTTAGAATGATGAGAGGGGCTCTTATTGAAACATATAAAATTCTGAGAGATTTGGACAGGCCATGTTCATTGCAGGAAACATGTTCCTGATGTTGGGGGAGTCCAGGGGCCACAGTTTAAGATTAAGGGGCAGGCCATTTAGGACTGAGATGAGTTGTGAATCTGTGAAATTCTCTGCCACAGAAGGCAGTGGAGGCCAATTCACTGGATGCTTTCGAGAGAGAGTTAGATTTAGCTCTTGGGGCTAACAGAATCTAGGTATATGAGGAGAATGCAGGAATGGGGTACTGATTCTGGATGATCAGCCATGATCACTTTGCATGGCGGTGCTAGCTCGAAGGGCCGAATGGCCTGCTGCTGCACTTATTGTCTATGTTTCTGCCATTCAACCCCTTTCACCCCACCCCTTCTGATCTTTCCATCTGCTCTCCCCCCTTTACTCCAAGAATCACAACCCCTAACCTTGCCGAAACATTACCCTTCTGCAGATGCTGCCTGATCCACTGAGTTTTAGTTTAGTTTAGAGATACAGCGCGGAAACAGGCCCTTCGGCCCACCGAGTCCGTCCTGACCAGCGATCCCCGCACACTAACACTATCCTACACACACTAGGGACAATTTCCAATTTATACCCAAAGCCAATTAACCTACAAACCTGCACGTCTGTGGAGTGTGGGAGGAAACCAGAGATCCTGGAGAAAACCCACGCAGGTCACGGGGAGAACGTGCAAACTCCGTACAGACAGCGCCCGTAGTCAGGATGGAACCCGGGTCGGTGGCGCGGTGAGGCAGCAGCTCTACCCGCTGCACCACCGTGTACTGGACAGAGTTTGGGTGGAAGGGCCTGTTAGTAGGCCCCAAGCCTGGGGAGCGGGTAGTTACGTAGCCCTCACACACACTTGCCCCACACAGAGAGCCGGGACGATGGCGAGTCCCAGAGTCTGGGCTTCGGCAAGATGCAGCCGGCCCCGGTCACCGTGAGGAGTGAGGCGGAGGAAGAGGAATGGTGAGGGATGTTAGAAGGGATATAACCGTCCGAT